>NC_070591.1:14774527-14957723 GCF_027409825.1 Scomber japonicus | reverse complement strand
ATACTGTCAAATATTATCATCACAGGAAAAGTGATACTGTATTTTTAACACATGCTTAACGTGTGTGAAGTCTGACCATATGTGCAGACACTTGCAGCAGAAATACATTGCAAACAACAAGTCACAGCATCAACCATGTGGCCTTATGTGAGTGGAAATAGAACAACTTCCTTTTTTCACTATTTCCTGTTAAAGTATAGCAACTACGTTATCACAGCCCCACTTAAAACACAGTAGCATGTTTTTTGCTAGGAAAGGCAGTGGCAGCTGATGCTCTAAATTCCAGTTGCAAGGAATTGGAGCTAAATGACTGCATGTTCAGTACTGTCATTCTGTTGTAGCTCAATGGAGTACAGGTGAGAGATGTGTGAAGGTGATGTGGGAGAAAAGAGATATCTGAAGGGTAAAAACAGCAGGGGAGAAGAGAAGTAATGGAGAATATGGGCTGAGACAAAACCCTGCTGAGTGTCATGACAAAGTCATGTGTCAACAACAAGGCTAAAAATAGAAATCCTCAAATAGACAAAAACAAAATTAAAGCAATCAACTTATTTTTTTGCATAACTCTCTCTCTCTCTCTCTCTCTCTCTCTCTCTCTCTCTCTCTAAAAGGGGGTGATAAAGGGGAGGGAAACTAAGTCAGCTGCTAGTCAGCACAGTCATCTAAAGTAAATTGATGAGCAAATAAAGAAAACAAAAAACTTCAAATCAAATTGAAAATGAATCATTACATTGTATCTTGGTGTGCTCAAGTGCAATTGAACTAATTATAGCAACTGTGGGAATTCTTTAAAGGGGAAGTATTATGCTTTTCCCTATTTTCAGTCACATATATAATGTTGATATAATATATTGATAATATTGAATGTTCATATTAAACATTGTCAACGTGTCAAATAATGTTGTAAACATATGTAGAAATAATCCCTATTAACAAAAGCACTGGTTTTTTACTGCTCTGAACTCTTTGCTTCCAGTGTTTTGTTTTTCCCCAAGCTAATGTCAGCTCATGACTAGGGTGAACAGATGTCCTGAAAGTTCAGGACAGTCCCAAATTATGCTCAGTTGTTCTGAAACCTGTGGCACAGATTAGGCAGCGACAGAGTTTTCTAAACTGTAAATCATGCAAAGGTCCTCTTGTGGAGTCTCAGAATATATAAAGCTAGAAATTAGCATAATAGGTCTTATTTAAACATATAGCATAGACTTAATATATGTATATATATATATATATATATATATATATATATATATATATATATATATATATATATATATATAAAATATATATACAATTATTATCTTTTCTAAATATGCTGTAATTGTGACTATCTGATGACCTGTGTGAAGTACACAAAGTAATAATGATTTGATAATCACCTTGAAAAACATAATAAAATCACTCCCATATAACAGAGTTGGAATTAAGTGTTTCGTAATAATTAATAGCGGGTATCATAAAGCTAATAGTAAAAAGCAGCAGTGGCTATCATCTTTCAGCCGGATAGTTTAATTTTTAGCACTGTCAATGTCTGATTAAAGCTCCACAGCTCATTGCTATGCTTTTCAATACAATGACTGGGAGCTGTGATAAACAACTTTTTAATTGCAAATGCCTCAAGTGTGACCAGTGTCAGAACTTTGCATTTTCTATCAGCATACTGTTTTCATTGCAGCGCTGCTCACCTCGCCAAACAGATGGTGAAATGCATACCCAGGCTATTCAAAACACTAAATGATGCTTTATGAATTTACTTAGACGATTCGATTTGATTTGACTCGGCTCAGGAAGTTAACACTTTTTTCTTTTGACTATTTCTTAAGAGACATACAGTATAGTTAAAGACATCCTCTTTTGAGTGTGAACATAAGAATTAATCAGCCCTGAATATTCATTACAAAATTGCGATTACTATCTTCAACATGTAAGACATCACATCAGTCATCTTTGCTTTGATAAGGATGTAATTGTCTTTCGGGGTCCACAGACACCAGCGGGCTTCAAGAGATTCTCTTCTTCTCTCACACAAAGTAGTGATTGGCCCTTGGTGTTGGACATGGATAATCAATGAGTAATTATTCTTTCAATGTGAAACAGAATGAATATGCAAAGGCAAAGACACAGGGGTTCAATCTTTCTATTGAGTTTTAATCACTCTGATGAAATACTGTTTTGCTCCCATTTCCATGTGTGAATAAATCAATGACATAAAAGAGATAAGAAAATCTCTCTCTCTCTCTCTTTTCTAACCCTGTCTCTGTCTCTCTCTCACTCATTCTCTGTCTTTCTCTCTTATAAATCTACTCACCCATGACTCCCTCCATCATTCATATTCGTTTTACGGTAAACTTATACAAGCAAGATATCTTGGCTCGTAATGAGACAAATATAGATTTTACTGGTTTGCAGTGTCTATCTTGCAGAGATTTTTTTTTCTCTGCTGTGATAAACAACATTTTGTAATATGCATTTCACCTTGAAAAATGTTTTGCTGCATCATCACAGTATCATAAACAATTACCCGCTCTGAAGCAGTGTTATCATTCCACTTCATAAAAAATACAAAAATGTGAAATGAAACATTGGCCATCTTGATAACAAAGCAGCGTCTGCTTTCAGCTTTCATCAATATTTATTCCGCAACAAAATACTGCATCCTCGTTGTGTAATACAGGCACATTATGGAATTGCCCTCACAGCAAACTAACAAACACTTGCTGTCCCGTGGTGCAGGATACACATTTATCTTGCACACATGCATACTATATGTAGACACATGAGCACTCTGCACAGCTACCTCAGTCTCTTTCTTGCTCTCTAAAATAGGGCTGTCACCGAAGAACGCAAACAGTGAGCAACATAACCTCTGCTGTGGCTAGTCTTTGTAAATCGTTCCCTTTAAATTATTCATCACAACATATTTTTCAGCCAGATTCCGGTGTGCTGTAGAGGCTTTTAAATATTGAATAGATTTCACATCTAATACAGTAACACTGGAGTGCATGCTAAACTCCACAAAGTAACTATCAGGGATTGCATGACTCATATACAGGATGTGTCAGCGAAGCTTTAACAGCAGAGGAGAATCCCGCCGCATGTGTCAGCACCACTCCGAGTCAGACAGTGTGCTGTATGAAAAATAGAAAACAGTGTTAGAGCATCCCAGTGAATCTGCCTCCCACTCAGACTCTCTCTCTGCTTGGTTTTCTGACAGTCTACTGGTGGGAAATAAGGGGGCGGGAGGATAGAGGAACAAAAGCCCTGGTACTCTAAAGATCCCAGAGTTCAGGAGCAGCTCTAATTGTGGTTCTCGAGTAGTGGAGGTTTTGACCTTTACTCATTTATTTACTGACAAACATCTCTATCACCGTAGACATGGCTCGGTATTTCCTGTGAGAAAGCTCTGGATTCATCACAGCACCAAAATACCTATCATAAATAAAGGCCCCTTTTTATAAGACAAGCAATCAAACACACACACTGACATTTGCATGCCCTGACACACACAAATTCCAGTTCACAAACACTAAAGAGGAAACTGAGCAAAGTCATTTGATGTTTGAACAGGCCTGAATTAAAATGAATGTATTAAACTAACTGGTGAACTGGGTTACACTTAAATTTAAATCTTGTTCGAAGGGACAGCTTCCTCAGGACTGTTTGCATCTTATTATGCGCTAAAGATAACATTGTTCCATGTAAAGATATTCAAGGTTGTGTAGCGGCCATTAAGTAACATTCAGTGTCCCTTGGTCTGATGCAATCCCCCAGAAAATAAACTTCAGTTAGTCTTTTTTTTTTTCTTTTTAGTTTTTGTTCAGGTTCACTTTTTACTTCAGTGCTGTTGTCTACTGGATGTGATGTTTGACTTTCACCTAATTACATAAAATGAAATAATTGAGGCCTTTCTTTTCATCATGTTACTGATGACAGCTTATTCTGCTTATTCTGAATGATAAAAGACAAATGTAGCAGTGCTAACATTACAACAGCACATTGTTAAAACTTGAACATTTAACAATCTTTTTTACTCCTTTCCTGATAATGTAGTATATGTATTATTGTTTTATGTGCTTGGTTTCTGAGGTCAACATTTCACCCTGCAAGTAACACATCCCATGATGGATTGAGCCATTGACAAGAACTCAATAATAATCAATGTAAACTGATTGCCAAATAACCAGTTAGATCAATACAGCTCTGTGTAAAGCTTTGTCAAAAACAACTGGAAATTGGCAGTTTGTAAATGCAAAACATATATACATTTAATTTATAGTTTAACAGCAGGTATTTGCATGCAATGATTTTCCTTGAAAGTGGTGGTGAAAACCTGACTAATCTGATTAATGTAATGCAATTATCCTCTATTTAGTTGCCATTAATCATCATGAGGCTAATTTAAAAGTTGAGTAAAAGATATGACACAATGAACATTTGAGCACTGGTCATGCAAAGAACAATGTAATTGGATCAGGCAAAAAAAAAAGAAGAAAGAAATTACAGCATATAATGAGATACAAAGAAACACCATCTCATGCTGATAAATGCCTGCAAAAGTCTAATTACACAAACATAACAATCAGGCTCAGAACATTAACAGCACCTAAGTGTGTGTGATCTAAAAACTATTTGCCATCAATACAATGAATGTTTAATCATCTGAAATCTCAGTTGAAAAATGTTATATTGGGATCCCAGAAATAAGTGAGTCAAAGATAGATTCATGTTGTCATAGATGCAAGGACTCAACACAGTTTAGCAGTAGAAACTGACCCAAGAATGACTGTGATGTGCTGTCTAATGTTCATTACAGCGGTTAAGTTTAACCATAAATTAATGAATTAATTAATGTCTTTCATTAGCTATGAAAACCCTACTGGGAGATTCTTTTTAATTCATCTTCAAAGTTTTTGGTTGTCTAAATTAAACTCAAAATCATGATCACTGGCCCTCCACCCCTGTGAGACATAACCTGAGCAGATCAAATTAACAGGCACCACACTGAGGATTCCTCCAACCACCATGTGTGGAGCGGCCACAGGGGACAAAGTGAACAGCAATAAAAGAAGATGAGTGAGGGATTTGGATAAGTCATCCAGGATCACCCCATTATATGAGCTATTCATTTTTTAAACCCTCATCAGCATAGCAGGGATTTCCAGTGCAGCTTTACCACAGCTCAGGCAAGACTAGTCTCCCAGGAGAGAAAAAAAAAATATATATGTTTTTATACCACTGCTTGATGTAGCTGTCACTTATCAGCTCATGAAAATAAAGGCCTCTTTATCTATGAGCTCTCACAAATGTAACATTTAAGTGATATAGACAAATACCTTAAATGAGGGAAGACTGAATAATACTTTCTGTGCCATCCGTGCAGAAAGAGAGGTCTAAGTAATTTGCAAAATGGTTTATCCTCAAATAAAGTCCAATGCTTTCTGTGTAGCTAGGAAATACAATGGCAAGGGATTCAAGTGTCAGATTGTGTCAAGTGAAGAAAGCATTTAGGTCAGAAGGTCACAACGTTACTGCAAATGCGATGGACATGGAAGGACTTTCAGACAACATTATGCTGCTTGAGTGCTGTGAGTAGGAATAAAAATATTCTGTTTTAGAGATTTGACTGCACATCCTTTTCACTGTTCTCTGTGCAATCCATTTTGTTTTTCAAAGTGTGTGACCATTACAGTGACTCTTCCTCACCTCACCCACTTTCTTCTTCCCAGCTTTATTGATCACAAGCTGTTACTTGCTAGTCGTAGTTAGATGTCATCACCTTGGTCAGCTGGTTCCACAAACAACACAGCAGAGTTCTGAAGCAGCTTTAAAAAAAGGAACACACACTCCTTTTTTATTTAGCAAGTTCTCCAAAATGTGACATCAACCAAGCAGTACTGTAAGGTTTAACATTTTGTATGTGTTTCTGTTGCTTCTTATAAGTTTTTCTTGATCAAACTTAATCTTGTAAACAATGTGAGAGCCTCTGATCAAGTAATTACCCTGCCCACTTGAAAGAGGATGTCTTGGTGAAGTGTGGCTGGATTATCATGACTGACTGACAAAAGTCCTTGCCATGTGTTTGAAGATGAATTTAAGAGGTCTTACACAAAAGAGAAAAAGCAATTAAATATTGATTGGACTTCTTAGAAGGAAAATGGATGTGGCTGGCTCCAGTCAGCAGAACAAAACCCAAAGACAAATGTTGCATGTTTCCTTTAATCAAGTCAAAAAAACAATTAAATAAAGCTGACCATCAGCACATGGACGTCTTCAGATTTAATTTCCCGTATATAACCTATGAGCTGGTCCATTGCCAAGTCTTTAGGGTTGAAGTGCTTCTCTGCTGTCTTGAATTACACTTAAAAGTCAGTGATAATTAAACTGATAATGACCGTTGAATGTTTTGGCAGCTGACCATTTAGACATTTAAATCCATACCCACACCAAACAACTGCTGTACATATACAGGTTTGAGTCTCTCAGACTCATTTATCAGTGACACCTAAAACAATTTTCTTTATGTAACATTTGACCGTTCATTAAGCTCCTTAGTTACTGTTGCTGTGCCTGGCAGATTTAATAAGCTGTAGGTATCTGGTTAATTAAGCTAAGTTAAGTTCCATGAATTGGTCCCTTATTAAAAAAGGCAACAACAACGAAAAGTGGGATAGCAAACCATCCAAGATAAATTGCAACTAAAAATTGCTATCATTCAAAGAAAGAGCTACAATGTGAAATGCAAAGAACAAGTTATGCAGAATGGAGCAGATGGACCCAAATATAGAGAACAGCAGGTACAGGAACTTGAGTATATATTTTTATGCCATAAGTGTGCATGAAAAGCAAAACTAGCAGCTCAGAAAATACAGGACTAAAAGAACTAAACTAAATAATGCAGAACAAACAATCCAGTTGTTTGTTTTAGAAATATATGAGGTACCTTTCTTATTACAGCCCCATGCAAACCAGTCCAGCATTCAAAGACTTACAAGCTTTCAACTTCTTTGTCTGGTTACAAATGCTAACATATGTTTAGATATGTGCTGTTCATGGGACAGATTTGGTAAATGGTCAATAGCTAAATACATTTTATAATTATTCTAATATTTCTGCTGGGAAGTTTAAGTTTCACTTAGTGCTTCAGTGTGCACTTTATGACACTGATTCATTTGCATGAATTGGGGGTGCATAAATTAGATTTATTTGTCTCCAGGCCATCTTACTTTCTGCACTGTAAATCTATTATGGTGGCTCACAGCAGCTGCTGTGCAGGCTCAACCACAGACTTTCAGAGCAGGTGTGAAGATACAGGCTTTATTAAGTCGGTGTCGGGTAAACAGACAGCAGTAGAGAGAACAAGGAGCAGAGGTAGGTGTCATCCTGACAGGCAGAGAGGAACAGGAGTACGGGGCTGGGGTCAAGAAGCATCTGCTGCTCCCTCAAGAGCTCTTCAGCAGCATGGAAATGCTTGGAAGAAGAAAACAATAAACACTTTGCTATGCAGTGAACAAACAGCTCCATCATGGTGTTTTGCGCAGAGAGCCTAATAATGGCATGCGATGTGTTTTCAATTCCATCTCTGCTGAGACCATAATCACATTATGCATAACATTTTTGCGTCTGAATACAATGAGCCCTTTTACCTGCACAACAGGGCATCACAACGTGTGGGGCTCATTTTGCAAATACCACTCCTGCTCCTCTCTCTCACTCTGGGGTGGAATACACAAAAACACACATCAATACATTACACATTCATACTTATTTGTAATAACTTTCAAGTTGGTTAAACTTGAAAATGAAAGATCACCTGCTGCCTTAACAACACGAGTAAACTCAATTTTAAGATCATTTTTCAAACTGTTATACAAACTATTTAACAACCATTAGTTGTTTAAACCTGACATTTAGAGTTAAAACTATTTCATTATCCATTCAATCAAACCTTGACCGTATCTCGTCAAACATACAATTCCACACTATTTCAACTAAGAAATTCGAGTTAACTTCAATTGTATACACATTTTTATTTATTATCTTGACTAATAATGGTAGGTTTCCTTTAACTTCATTCATTCATCTGTTAAAAATTTGAAAGATAATAGTGTCCCCACACCAATGCTGATAATGGAGAGATTGGTGCTGAAGTGAAAATTTGGAATATGGACAAAAACATTAACAAAGCTCAAAGCTATTTGTAGGAAAACAGAAAGCTGTTTAAGAATAAAACAAGTTAAATATCATATTATCAAAACAATATCAAGGGTTCTCTACTGTGTTAGCGAAATGGAATAAGAGACAGAACGAGAGAGATGTATGGAAAGAATAAGAGACAGTAAATAGAGAAAGGGAGGCGAATAGAGATAGAATGTATAAGGGAGGGAGATCGAGAATGTTGGAAAATGTGAGATACTAACAGCTTGATAAAAATCATACAATTAACTGCAATTTAATGTCTATAAGATTCTTAATACACTCAAAAGGAAAATCATTTTTGTTGAATTTTTCATAACTACTCAATTAGTCAATGACTTTAAAGCTTCATGTGGCCTTTTTTATATGTTCACACAATACTTGGTCATTTACCTGTGTTAAGAATATGCTGAACACTACACAAGCAGTAAACACTTTTTACAAGCTTGTGTAATGTTTCTGCCTCTAATCAATGCTCAGCAGTGCAAAATGACAAAGGTTCCCTCCAAATAAATTCTTGAGGTGTTAATATAACTCTTGACCAACATTAAGCCTCGTTTTGACAACAATTTCATGTTATGTTTTTTCATCTTGTTTTTCAGCAATAGTTTAACATTAAAGCATTTTATCCAATAAAGGCTTCACAAAGTAATTTTTACTAATGATAAACTTGTTATAAAACACATTTCTGCATCTGATATTTTTCAGCAGTACTTGGCTTTTGCGTCACATGGTCTGCAACTTTATTCAGTGTCAAGCAATTTAAATGACATGCAAAGCTTGAGATTTTCATATGACTCTTTCAACTTGTTTTCAGAACGAGTACACATTGTTTTTCACCTCTGTTTTTTTCTTTTTTTCATTCTGTCCACACATTACTTTCTCTAGGGAAGCAACGTCAAAACTGCAGAGTAACAGTTTTCTCCAGTTAAGGCTTGAGATGTGCAGTCATCAGTATATAAATGATATCTCAGCATTTTGCTTCTAAGTCCAAGTATCCTTGCTGAACAGTGGTCGGGTTTTATCTTCATGATGACCCTCTGCAGGAATTCAAATGAGTACTTCATTATTGCAAAGGTATCCAGATTAAGGCGGAACATGGTGCCTGTTAGCATAGCGAAACCACTGGGACCATCTTGAAGGTCATGAAGAACAATCATCTCCTCCACCACCACAGCTCGGTAAAATATTTCAAGACTAAAGCCATCAAGCAGAATACTTTCATGTCCATTGTGGAGTCCAACATGTCTTTCCTTCATGATGATGTCCAGGGCTTTTTCAATGAAACAATTATAATTTAAATTCTAATGAATAACATGCCATAGATTTGTGTTGAAAGAGTTGAAACTGGCCACTAGTGCCAATTTGGTGGAGAGCTTACAATTCATACTTTAGATTAAAGTAAGGGGAAAAAAAGAGTATACTATCAACTCGTTATCATTAGATCATCATAAATGCTCTTTAAAAAGTGCTAGTTGATTTTCTCTATGTGATATAGCCAACAAAAATGGACATGGAAAATGTTTACTTCAGTCACATTTAAAATGAATACCATTGAATCCAGTATCATCCAAATCTAATCAATGTGTAAATATATGTTCTTCCACCACACATCCTGATTATCTCAGTAAAGAAAAAGAAATGTGGAAGGCCAAGTAGGGCAGCTGTTTCTGTTCTTGTTTGTGTCCTACATACAATTAGAGACAAGAGTGAGTGAATGCAAAACGTAAATGTTGTAGAAATCCTTCTTTTGGTACACAGAAATGACTGCAACTGATCTGTGGAGACTATTCTACTGAACTCAGTTATTTAAAACAAACACATAGACAGCACACAGATGAAGGGTAATGAGAGAGTGGATAAAAGGAGCACTGGGGTAGCAAGTACAAATGAAAGTGAGTAGGACATATTCAGATTAAATGCTATCTGCTGACATTAATGCCTAATTAAGCAAATACAGAATTTCCTTGTTCTCTAGTGGACATCTCAGTTGGCAAGGGTTACCTGTCTCTCATTAAATAATGTAGGCCATCTGTCCATGACTACAAAGATGAGTGGCTCCTCCCCAATGATTTCCCTTCTTCGTTGACAGAATGTTTCCGTCATCAGTTCATCCAGGAGCTGCAAGTCTAGATCACACCTCTGCACCTTTAAAAGCACAGTCCTCTGATTCTCCTTTGATTGAACTGTACTTAGGCCTTCAGGTGGATCTGGCAAGTAGTGGATTTCTCGCTTCTTTGGCTTCTTTACTGCCTTGCTTTCTGTCTGTCTCTTTTTATTTACAAGAACTTTAGGGCATCCATGCTGCCATCAACCTCTGATGGTAATTGCCCATTTTGAATTTCAAGCTGAATACCAACAATATCATCCTTTGGCAGAACCCCTCAGAACCCCTCAGAGGCAAGGGTGCTTTGCTACAAGCGCTTTGCCTACACTTTCATAATTTTCTTTTCTTGGATAGGCAGTCATATCAACTAGTTTGTCCAGTATAAGACCATCACTGTACCATCCTTGGCATAGGCATCGTTTGCTGAGCTCAGCTGAAGTTCAACATCATGGGAGAAAGTAAGACTAATTGAGGGATCAGACCATTCCACTGATGAAGCATCAAGTTTGCAATATCCAATGTTGAGTCAGAAACTGGATCAGTAAATGTGAACAAAACTTTCAGTGTTGCTCAATTTGTTGGTTGATTTTTAGTGTCTGTCAAATTGCAGAGCTCATCTCTAGAGTCTGGATCTTTGAAGTGTAGAATAACCCCAGACTGGTGTGCAGTGTTTCACATAGCTCCTTGACTGACTCAGGATGGATAATGGGATATCAATACAGAGTGATGAGAAGCTTTCCATCAACAAGGTATTCAGCCTGGGGGATGTAGTCATTCAGCTGGTCAAGATGAACATCACTTTGGAATGTTTTGTCCCATTTAAAGAAGCAGTGGAGGTAAGTGAAGTAGAGTTTCAAAATCCTCTTCTATTTTAGGCAAAAGACTATGCCGTGCCCAAGGCTCTGCTTAGACATTTTCTAAGGTGGAAGACTAATGATTGCGACTTCAACAAGCAGTTAATTGAGACAGCACACTCGACTTGAAAAAACAACCTGCAAAGGCACATTTAACAACTTCTCTGTTTCGTGTCTTCAGACAAGTGAAATATTTGTTAATGTCACCAGGCTCAGAGAATGTACACAAATGACTAATCTGGTAATCTGGTTACAATTATATGAGCTTTATATGTTCTTTTAAATGTAAGTTCTGCTTGGGTTTGAAAAGTTTTCAAATTGTCTTTGTGAATTAGATTAGAACTCCTTCAATAATTCCCAAGGATGGATGGATAGACAATAATTCGGATCATTTTCAATAAAAAACTAATTTTCTTGTTCCATGCTTCTAAATTGAGAGGATTTGATGCATTACTTTGTTCAATGTAACAGTTAACTGGATCTATTTTGGATGTTCCCTTGGACTTTAGAAAAACTATGATTGAGATTTAGCTATTTGTCTGACATTTTATAGAACAAACAAATAATTCAATAACCACCAGAATCAATGAAAGTAAAATTGTGTCTGACAACCCCATTAGGAATAGTACATGTAGTTAAATAAACACTGTGATTGTTACACACATACACTCCAGTAACATTTAATGTAGGGGTGCAAACTGATGACAGTCACTGGTGAAGGTGACAACATTTTACTCACCTGAAAACAAAATAATTAAGCAGTGCATGACACAGAGGCTGTTCCAAACTTCAAAGGTATTTATTTTTGCCATTAACTATAACCTTTTCCAGCACATCATAGGCTATTTAATTATGTCTGCTGCTATATGTGCTGCTATAAGGACATAAATTGATATAAGACCATAAAGGCAACGAAAAAGTAAAATCGAATGAATTCATCTATGATATATAGTAGTATTCAACACAAAAGCCTGACCTTAAAGGAAATAAAATAAGTTTAGGCCAAATGTCCATTGAGACAAAAGCAGAAGAATCCACATTTTCCATCTTTCACCTGACCAAATATGAATCCTCCATTCAATAAAAAGACATTGCATTCAAATTGTCCATTCTTATGGACTGAGTTGTATCCCCTGTGAGTTGCACTTACAGGCACTATTATTCTAACACACTACAATGCTTGTGCAAAGGGACAGCATGCCTGGTTGCAGAGATTTTACAACTTTAAATGAATTATTTTCCTCATTTGATAGGGCACCACCCATCCACTGAAGGGAAAACGTTTAATCTATTAATCAGTTTTGAAATTGATGAGTTAGTCAGTCTCATAACCATAAGTTATTTTTCAAAATATTGACCTCTGTCAGAAGACAACTGCTTAGGCACAATTTAGCTAAATATCTGAATACATGATAAAGAAAATATTAAAATAAATGAATGAAAGGGATTTAAACTGTGAGGTGAATCAATCACTGTGTTGGCTACATTGATGATGTATGTGGTTTAAATATTAAAACAAATGGAGGTAATATTACACAGAAGGCAAATCAACCTCTCTAAAGGGATTAATACATTTGCTTCAACATCAATTCATAATCATCAGAAAGCTGTGGTCATGTCTACTTTGTTGAAGAGTTTAGGTGCAGAAATGAATTTAATCAGATTCTGCTGGATCTGACCTTGGTGTACAGTCTTGCATGGCTTTCCAGCAGGGTAGAGGCCTGTTAGCCTGCAGCGCTTTTCATAAAGGTTTCTCTAGGGCCGGCTGAGCTCCAGGTGACTCTGTGGATGCAGTTTGGCTGCTGAGCAAGCAGAGTTTAGCTTCAGAGCAAGCAGAGGGCCAGGTCGAGGCGTTACTGGCGCAGTCATGCGGTCAGTCAGATGTGGACCTGCAATCAGCTGTGGTCTCTGTGGTCTCTGTGGTTTCTGTGGTTTCTGGCGATGTTGTGGCTGAGTGTCAAATGCAATTATTTGTGGCTACACTGCCTCTTAATCTGTTTGGTCTTGGGTAAAAGGAAAACTGTATGAAGACCACAAAACGTACTGATAGAAAAATATATAAGTTTCAGTTGATAATGAGGCACTCACAGTTTGTTTTCAGAACAAGGTTAAAAGAAAGCAAATGAGACATCTTGAATAATAAAACCTGAAGATCTTAACCAGAGAGTTTAAGCAGAGTGGGGTTGAGGGCCAGTCTAAGGTGAAGTTCCCTGATGCTTGTTTATCCATTTCTGAATTATTGGGCATTAGTTTAGCATTTAGTGCCAACATTCTAATGGATATATAATTCCTTTGTCTGGGACTTTTAAGGTGTGGCTGATACTTTGACTTTAACTGGCAAATTATATTCCTACCTTGGGGATTTAAGTTTTGAAATTCACACACAAAAATCGCATACTCAAGGCATCACTTTGACATGATAAAATTGTATGTATTGCACAAAACTAATCATAAATATATGGTTTATAAGCAGTTTCTTAATTCCTCATTCAACATGTCATCCCTGATTAATTTAACTATTAAGCATACTATAAGAGGGAAGGAAAATGAAACAACAATTGGGTGACTGCAAACATAACATTTTTGCAGTGACTAGATTAACGCCCTTCCTTCCCATTTCTCATTTTCTAACTTATAACTTGAGCTATAATATAAAAAACAGACATACATGAGTTAAATGAACATTGGTAACCTGGACAAACCTGATTAGTCAAGATAATGGATAACTTATAAAGAAATAAGTTCACATAATTTAATGGGTGCTATCATATTTTACAGTGTTGAAGCTGCACATGGAAAAGGCTCGTGACTCTGCAGTCTCTTTTCCAACAGACGAACACTTACATAATACATTATGTTGAAAGTAAACAATGTCAGCCTCATATTAACTATGAGCCCACAATAGTGATACACTACTGCAAAGCTGCAGAGAGCTCACAATTGAAGAGAGGTCAGCACTGACGTGATGAACGACAGAGGCAACCAGGGCACTTTCTCCTGACAGTGTGACTTTCCCAAAGCACTGTATGTGTTCCTTATGCACCCAGGGCACATCACTCAACTGGGATAACTCCTATTGATTCCTCAGCTTCACCACCACTCGCAACCACTGTTTAAATATAGCATGTACCATTGCCCATACATTGCAGCTATTGCACAAATGAAAGGAGTATGACTACACCAACTGCCTTTTTCTTGTATAGAAAGAAAGAAAGAAAGAAAGATTAAAACCCTGTGAGGAAGGAAAGAAAATTTCATAAAAGAAACAAGGGATTGCCCAAATTACACAGCATATTTTTAAACTGTTTTAAGTGGTTATGTGTACGTGTAATTATAACACTTTACAGTGACCATTTTTATCAAGTATTTCTTCAACTACAGTAGATCAGTGAGAAAATTGTCTTTACATTTCTATAACAATTCCTTGTGATATTGCATTCAGTAATTGCAACATCTTAATTTAAACACTAGAAAAACTGAGTTGCTCTACCATAGTGCATTTTCTTGGTTTCCTTCCTACTTGAGGGGATGACATTTTATGTAGCTCATGAGAATTTTATCTGTATAAAGGCTGACATTGTACAGGATGTGGGGCCCACCAGGAGTCAATTATTGGTTTGCTATTGTTCAATCCCTGCCTGCTCCCATTTCATCTTTTTATATATGAGAGGTTTGATATCTGTGACTCAAATGAGCAAGCAGCACCAGGATCAGACTGGGACAAAAACACAGACCTGCCAGGGTTTAGGAGGAGACTACTGTTGGGCCAATGACGCATGTCTCTCACTCTTGTTTTTGTATAATGACCTGCTCAAGCAGCCCACATAGTGTCAGGTGGGCCACATAGCAACCAGCCCACTGGGATTTCTCCCAGTGCTCCTGAGCAGCATTATATGTCTGCATTTTTTAAATGTTCCATAATATTACTATGACTCCTACAATAAGTACTGTAGGAGATGTGAAACAAGACTGTAGTTTTATGTATAAGAGGTTGACCAAGGCAACATAGTATTCTGATGAAAATTTAATTTTTGATTAATCCAAGGACAGAAACCCCAAACCAGGTCTTTGAGTTTATCTTGCCTAGCTTGTTGGTTCTTCCAAGGATAAAACCAGGAGTTATTTCAACTTTTAGTCTCACCTGCTGCAATAACTTTTGCCACCTGCTGTCATATTATGCAATATCAAAAATGTGCCTGAAAGGCAGACAGTAATTTTAGCAGTGTTTTGTGGTTTTGATTTTGTATAGGATAATGGTATAAATTAATAAATAAACTTATACATATGTGTATATCTGCGTCATGTTGCTAAATTAAATTATTAAAATCAAATGGTATTATCAATATTCATTATGTTACTTATAGATGTCAGTTATATTATTAATTGTTGTGGGATACTTCTTGTCCAGTACATTTTCTTGAATAAAAATAAAAAATAAAAATAAAAAGATTTGTGGCTCTTTTTAAAAAAAAAATTACTTGAAATTTGAAGAATTATAACCTAAGCACATCCCTTGCAAAGTTTAGACATGTCACAGTACTAATGACACCATTGAAAATAATAAAACCCATATAAACATTAATCTAAGAAATAATATCATGTTTTAATAATTCTCTTACAATGGGCTACTCAGTGTGTTCTCAATAAGGCTTCACAGCATCAAATCAATTCAATGAATAAAATGATAATTCAGCTTCAGTAGGTTGTAAAACAGTCCTACAGAGAAATGTGTAAAGGGATCTCCTCATTCATATCCTTTGGCATATTTTAATCACACAATTATATGAAGGTGAAACTAGTGATTTCCATTGAAGCAAGGCTCTCTGGCTGTTTACTGTGATACACTCTTAAACATATTCTTTTATTTTCTAGAAAATTTAAAAAAATCAGCAGTCTGTCTGACAAAACGCTGCAACACACTGCAGATATGAAACCAGATCAAATCAAGTATACAAAATAAGAAAAACTGAAAGAGGTATAGACCTAATACAAAATATCAAATAACATGAAAACCCCTGATTGTTATTAGAGTGAGCTCACCCACAGTGAGGAGAACCATAAGACAAAATGAGGGTCTGAAATGCACCATGAACCTCCAGTTAATAGAGTCTCACATACTCCATGAGTGATTGTCTGTTATAGTGGAGAACACCATTTCACATGTCCTTCGTTCCCATTCTTCATCATGAACAGTAGGGGGATGGGGACTCGGAGATGCTCCTTTTGTAATGACATTTATTTCTACATTTTACAATATTTGGCTTGCATGAAATTTATGATTTATCAAGAATTTTAGAGGTACTGATCTCTATTGTAGCTACTACTGTATGTATTTTACACTATTTAGTAGTATAACACATTGTGATTCTGGTGAGATTGCTGGGTGCATCTTTGTTCAGCAGCAGACAGAATGGAAAAAAACAAACCTAAGCAGTGTTTTCAAAGAGCAATGAACGGACACATTGCAAAAACAAATCAGCAACCAGTTGCCTACTCTTCCTCCAATCTGTATTCAGACCCAATCCCCTCATCCTGCATGGATCATTTTGAATCAATGGACAGTAATGCACCAACAATGCTCCTGTCAGACACACCTCCCCCTACAAAAGGCAACAGCAGTGCGGCAGGATTGAAGATGCCTCAGCTCACTGCTGGAATTACCAGGTGTGAATCACCCCCACCCACACCTACCCACCCACACACACACACACGCACACACACACCCACACACACACACACACACACACACACACACAAATAGCATTTGTTCAGTGTTTATGCAAAGCAGTTAACATTATTCCAAGCACTAGGTCACATTTGATGGCTTCTGAATCCAGGGCCTGATTACTGTACTGTAAATGAATTAACCATGTAGAAAGGGCATGCTGGTCACTGGACTGCTACATTAACAGTTGGGGCTTTGGGTTCATTGGCTGTTTGGAAATATACTAAAAGCTTTGTTAAATGCATGCTAACAAAGATTACATTTGGAATTAAATATTACTAACAGAAACATAGAAAGAAAACATACATACATACATACATACATACATACATACATAAACATACACAAAGTGCACTCAGACAGACTGAATGTCTAAAAAGCCCACATTTCTGTCACTGTCATTTCACTACTGACCTCTGAAGACATGTTTCATTCTCAAGTGGGTTGACTGAGCTAGTAATATAAGGACACATCCTGGGTGATGGAGACAATCCCCCACTATTTTGATTTACAGTGGAATTGGAACGTAGTAAAATAGATTATTCTCCATTAGCAAGCCCTGCCAGGTATTGATACTTCAAATAAACATCTTTCAACCTGAGATCAGCTGATAGACCTTTTGCAGTGGCTGTATTCGTGTTCACTGCATCCAAGAGAGTAATACATTTCTTCTTAAGGTCTTACTCAGAGTGTGCTGTTTACATCCACATTAGGTTTAGCCTTCAAAATTCCTTTTATCTTTACACATCAGCAGATAATCAAAGGTCTCTAACTTGTACTTTTTTCTACTGCCTATTGTATATGCCAGATCTTGACATTTGCTTCATCATCTTAATCTTACTGCTTGTTAATATATATATTGGATATCTCTAATTAGGCAAGCTGCAGATACTTGTAAAATTCAAAGAGGTGAACCTGAACTCACTGATAAAACTGTCAAAAGCCTCATCATTGAAACTGTGTGGCATGTTGCACATATTGATGCTGCAACAGTTTACACTAGTTGGAAATGGCAATAGACAAACAGATAGTAGCTTTATGTGTTTAATAGAGACTGTATTCCTAACAAAGACAACAGCATCAGTCATTTCCCCAAAAACTACAGTGATAAGGAGCAGGGCAAGTGCTGTTGTTATTATAGAGTGACAAACAGGTGACAGTCAACTTTAGTTTCTTTTTTCTTTTCTTTTTTTACATTGCCACATACCCCAATAACCACATGATTATTATTTAAATCAAGACATCGAATGCCCCCCTAACTTTAACAAAGTCTTAATTTTTATCCAAAGTTCAATGTTTACCAAATTTGTACAAATCCCTTCATTATCCTTCCTTAAACCTAATTTTTGTGACTAAACCTAACAAAACATTAAACATAGCATTGTCATCATGAAACATATTTGTCGACAGTGATTTGTTATGGATTTGGAAAACACAAATAATAGGATCAGAAAACTCTTGTTGCTGTATGTTGATCTGAAGGGCAGTTATAAAAGACATATTTGTCATTTAATTTGGAGGATGTGTTGGCAGAGAACTGTGCATGCTCTATTATCCCTGCTAATGATGATATATTGTACAGTATCACTACGATCAGTTTCGGGCTACTAAAAGCTTTGATAAAGTTGTTTATAAATGAGATATATTCTCATATGCCAATGCAGAAAATCAAAGGGATATATTATAGGTGTGCAGTGATTCCTCTGTACAAAAGTGTGACTACACTATAAGAATATGGTATCAAAATCCACTTTCCTCATTCTGTGCAAATGTTATTATTTTATTTTGAATTTTTAGTTCTAGTTTGTTTTGTTTTTTTACATAAATTGAAGACAGTGGATCTCTTTATGGTCAGTATGAGGAGGATTGCAGAAGCCAAAAACTTTCTTAACATACTTCCCTTACTATGGAAATAAATAATCAGAAAAGCACTGGAGTACAACACACTAACATGCATTGAATTTAAATATGGCTGCATAATTATATGATGTATAGCATTTCCTGTGTTTGTGTCATGGTCTTCTTTTGATTTTAAACTTAAGGGTTTCAACAACTTGGGGATTTTGTTTTCATTTCCCCGACTCAAGATCCACAAAAAAATGTGAGTTGGACTTTGGGGAAGTTCAGCCCAGATATCATCAATTCATAATTGATGTGAATAAACAGAATCTCCATATCAATGACATTCAAATGACTTTCACATTATCTTCAATCTGTTAATTTGCTGCAGACACCAAAGGCTTGTGGGGTGTTTGTCAAATGTGGCAGCTCTCCAAATGGTCCCTTTGCAACAATGGCATGAGAGAGTCACTGGTGTTATAATGAAGTGAATGTTCTGATAGCAGTTTAAAGATGTCATTGACACAAGTGAGCCAGGGGTTTTGGGGTATACTTTCATAGTGAAGCACTGACACAGTTTCCATTTACATGCTGTTTGAATAAAATTGATGGCAATTAATTTCACTATGTGATGCCTGACTGGTGCAGGCTTGAATAGTAAATTGCATAAGTGTTGAATAAGTAATCTTAATGATAACAAAAATTATACTCATATTTAAAGCATACTGCATTTAAAGCATAAAACAATATGTTAATAGTGTTGTGCCTGCATGAAATGCATTCACTGTGTATTAATTAATCTCATTCTGCAGTAGCAGTGTTAAGCCTGTTTCTGCTTAATATTACTGTACCTGATTAATGACTTATCACAGAAATAATGGCTTGGACTGAAGAAGACACTTGTACAATTATGTACAAACATAGCTTAATAAATATATTGGTCTTTATGAAACTATAGTATTAGTATTGAATATGCATTTTTTAGGAAAACAAATAAAAACACATTTCAATTTTTAATTTTATTTTACACAGAACCTACTACAATATTAATGATAAAACTCTTTTATATTTCCTGTTTTCCACGTCTTTTCCACAAGTGTAGCAAATTTCAGGTTGATATGTAAAAGTAAGCAGAGTACTCTGGGTTTTGTTTTGTGCACCAAACCTCTCAACTATGGATTAAATAAATATTTCAAGTAATAACAGAGGATCTCTTTCAGATTGTGATCAACTTATTTACAATTATAAACAACCATAAAAATGGGGGGGATTTTAATTTTTTGTAGAGAATGGAGGGGTATATATATATATAAAAATCCAAAATGTACTGCAGAACAGTGACAGTTTGCTTTGCAAGTCATGCCCATTAGCTTCATCAATAAAAGACATTCAGTCTCATAATTGATGATGTAACTCATTTCAGCTGGGACGCTGATGACTTCTGAGTGCTTACAAGTGTCTCTACAATCTATTACCATACCTGGCATTTACAACATCACAGCCCTAACTTGAAACATTTTACAACTGCTTAATCTTCTACATCTGTGTTTAGATATAAGAAATGTCATTATTTGTAATGGCCAACTGTTTGTACAGGGAATCTGCTCCTCTTCCACACTCAGAGGGGGCCAAAAATATTTCAAAACACAGGTGGCATCTGAATATGAATGTAATGTTTAGCTATTCATTCACTGTTACAATTCCCATCATGAGCTGTATTTTTTTTAATGAATGAAATGTCTTCTAATGTGAAGGGAAGAGGGTTCAGCAGTCCTGTGTTTCACAGCGATAAGGTTTGCTCAAATAAAAAGGATAAATAAATAAAATAACTTTTTTCAAATTAGACACCAAATGACTACATTTTAGCTGGAATGGCTAAATGTGGCATAATGCTCAGCCAGCACATTAAAAGATAAAGTGTCATGATATTCAGCAGAGACTTGCCTGGCCCTGGTTTTTAATAAGGGCTGACTATGAGCTGCAGAGATCTGTAGCGCTGTACATTTCCACAGGGACTGCACTGTGTATCGACCCCATACACTGGCTTTGAATACACCCATCACTGAGTCTTGCTTTCTTATTTCCCTCATTAACCATTAAACACTCCACGTCTGGTTATAGGATGCAGATATTCATTTACTGAAATTAGAAAAGGAAGCCATCCTTAACTGACCTCTGCTTGATTTGCTTCATAAACATGGCTTTGTTGTTTGTATTTATCATTATAATGCTCACGTAGTCATATTAGTTCAAGTGTTAGTGCAATACCAGTATTTCAATATTATACGTCTCATTTTCACATTCAGAATATACAACCACGGGTGTGCCAGTGTTCATTTAGATCAAGGTTTGCCAGATTCTTTGTTGATAACAGAAAATCAAACGTTCTGATTTCACTGATTATACAGAGCAGAAAAAGCGTTCAATTTATGCACCCTGAGTGAGTGGGTCGTGCAGTCTCTACTGAAATCCCATTGTTGGCTCTTCTTGTCAGATGTTAATTTCAACCCACTTGTAAATCTATATGGACATTCTGGGGTTTACTTTATCGCTTGATAACTATGAGAACCTTACCACATCTACCACATCTCTGGGACTCCTCTCTGATTTCCAACACGTCTTTTTTCCTGTCTGGGTTTGATGTGACATTGGAAGACAGTAGAGAGTGATCACAGCATGACATCAAGTCTATGTAGAGATTTTATAGTTTTTTAAAAATGAACATCAGCATCAACCTAGATCACTCTGACTATATGAATGCTTTTGATCTGCAAGTGATAGTTGGCCCAATGCCACATGATTTCAAAGAAAAGCAGCCTTCTTTTGAATGGAAGCTGATATTGGGGTACCTTTGTAAAGTATAAAGAAATGTTTGGAAAATGGTGGAAATTGTTTTGATCACACAGACAACATTTTCCTAGAAAATCTAACCTGCTTTCCTAAATCATTAAACCCTTATGCAAGCATGGTGTTTGAAAAGAAAGGCAGTTAAAAATAAATCGCACTTATGGCTTGTCTGTTTTTTATGTTTATCTGAGATAGCCGCCAACTCTTCTTCTGGGCTTCGAACCATGTTGGAAAATGTTGGTCACACATTTAAGAGACACAGAAGAGGAGTTTGATCCACTTGAAACGCGAGATAAAACCATCCAAACACATGTCTAATATGAGGAAAAAAAGAAAAGAAAAAAATGTGTCTGTCAGTCTTGTCAGCACAAGCATCTGACCATTGTAGTTGTGTTTAATTACAGTATGGGCCACTTTCCTTGTCACAGTGATAATCCATCCCTGTCACACCACTGCCTGACTATTCTTTGTCATTTAGGGGATATCCTCATACTTAAGTAATTTACGTGACTTATACATGGTCACGGTCAAAATATTTCTGAGATACAATAAGCTTACTGCATTTCAGGGCACATTTAAATATGAAGGTACCATTGAAAAATACAAGTGTATCGACTAGGCTATGCGTCATGACCAATCCACAGACATCACATAGTTAAGGTAGCTGGTAAAATCATTCATGTTAATCTGCTTGAGCTGTCTGACCTTATCTTTGAGGGACTATAATACACCTTCTAAGACCAGCCAATATGGAGATAAAGCTGGCTTTTTAAAATGAGAACAATTTGAAGCAGGATCTGGTTTTGTGTTTGTGCGTGTGTGTTTGTGAAATTTCATACATACATACATAGATTTCAACATTTCATATGACATATCTGCTACAAACTCAACTCAGGCCCTCTTATAGAAACCTGACAAAAGTACAAGCATTGACCTACGGACCTGCACTTCCAGCTTGAAGTTCGTCTTTCGCTGCAGGATTGATTAAAAGGTTCAACAAGAGCTGCACTTTTTAGTAGCTATGGAGGTTGAAGCATAATGAGAGGAGTGAAGACAGAGGACATGGCAGTCTAAATGGAAAGTAGTAGATTTTTGATGGGAAACAACACATATAGGACTTTCTTTTTACTCCATCATTATCAGTACCTTTTTGAACTGGGGATTCATTATCTCACTTTGTTTCAGTCTCCATTTTATTTTCCCCATTTTGAACTGCCTTCAATAAATGTCTCATTTCAAGAATACATTTAACTTTATTTAAACACAAAGCATACAGTAAGACAGGCAAAAATATGAATGGCATTCATGACAATAGCATGTATGATGAATGATGGAGAAAAGCTCATTGATTTGGAACATGTTTAAACAGGAAGCTGACCTAATAATATTGTTCAATATTACAGTATTAATCCTATTTATCTTTGCTCAAACAAATGTGCCATTGTGATTTGGATGATTGACACCTCGTTTTAACCGTTAGAGCCAATAGATTTTAGGGGAAGTGTCGAAATTTGTGCCAGACACATGATTGGCTAACTATAAGGAAGCAAATGGATCGTACACGAAACGAACTTCGTTGCATTCGTCCGACAAAAAGCCCTCCCCCTCAAAAATTTAAGTTAGGTTGAAGTTTTATTGGTTGTAAACAGACACGGCCATGCTCTCAAATACAACTTTTCATCACAAATTTCAAAGGTAAGACCGAATTTCTGTTAGTCGCTGTAAATAAGCGGTTGTTTACCTTTGTATTCTTTGGCTGAGTTTTTTGTCATAGCGCAATAATAGTGGTACTGTTGAACTCACCAGGGTCTTAGCTTTCATATAATATTTGTTTGTGTACCATGAAGTATCAGAGCGGTAGCAATGGAAATGTGGAGAGTGGGTTGACTTTCTGACGCTATTCGGATTTTGATATTTGATCATTAAGTAATGACACGCTGTTCCGTCTACGGGACGGGACGGATGTTAGGAGGTAGCCACACGTTCTTCTGAATGTTTTAAACACCAACCCTTAAACATATATATTCATGCCGTACATTGTTGGAAAGCTTAGATTGTCCTGATTCATTCAAGACCACTCACGACTTATATGGTTGCTCACAGCCGTAATAGTATTAGCGATTAGCTCGGCTAGCCCCTGAGCTAAGTAAGAAAAGCTATAATGCCTACATACCTTCAAAGTCTTCCCTTTATCCACAACGATCATCTTATGACTCAGCACTTTCTGTACAGCTCGCCAAATATCCATTCTTGTGAAATATGAAATCCGTTTCCATAAAACCGAAATACTTTCATCAATATGTCCATGTATTTAGTCCAACACGTAACGTAATAACACAAATAACAAACCATATACGGTCCGTTTACGTCATTTCCTGACCTGCACGTGACTAGATGTTTACGACCATGAGCCTCTTCTGCTTCTGACGACACCACACACAAGCCAATCGGTGTTTAGGATTAGGCAGTACATGTCTCCAAAGCCAATGAGGACATGTGACCGACAACAATGACGACATGGCTTTGATTGACTGCTGTTCTAGCCTATGGAAATATTCGGTGAAATGAAGTATAATAACCTTTTAGCCAATAGTCAGAGGTTTCCAACGGTGTATGACACTAAGCTATTAAGTTTGGCTGTCCATAAACAAACTCCAAGCGTAACCGGCGTGCGCCCAGTGCGTAAAAGAGTTGAACCATATATCATTACGTACACGGCATTTTGGTACACGGTTGGTTCTTCTTCGACTTAACATATGACTTATACCAAAATAAACAGATGGATAGATAGATAGATATGGCCAAACAAAAAAAATATGGTTATATGTAATAATAATAATAATAATAATAATAATAATAATAATATGGTGTAAGCTTTCATTAGAGACCAAGATTTTGATTGTAGGAAAAGGGGATGTGAAGTTATAGGTGTTTGATTGCGGTTATACAGCTTTGGTAACCAAGTGTCCATTTGGAGTCTCCAAAAAGGACCTGAGGAAAATGCATGGACATACCTGTTGAAAAATAATTCTGAAAAATTCATCTTTTGGTCTTTTGACTCCAAATTTGGACTGCATGAAGCCAAGACCTGTGGCTGTGGCCTCATTGTGTCTATATCCTGCTGAGAGGTCCCTGAATGTCTGTACACATGTCATTGTAAAGGCAAACCTATGGGCGAGTAAACAACCCCATCATTGTAACCTCTGCCACTCTTTGTCAGTAAGTCACAGAATCACACAGACACTTTTACAAGAATCCTGAGAGTGTTTCCTTTCCAATGATACCAGACACATCTCTGAGTCTCAAACTATGTGGGATCTGTGCTGCTCACAACTTGGGCATGTCGTTTAGGCTAACAGCATAAAAAACAGGGGCGTGTGTTAAGTGGTTAATATGCTTAATGTTTGAGTTGTGTTTGGTGTGTGTAAATATGACTTACATGTGCTTGTGGTGGAGTTTCTCCTGTTTAATTTGATGTGCAGCATGACCGTATTGCTACATAATTAGTGCAGCGTTTTAAGCCTTTTGCTGCGGAGAGTTTTCAGGGTCCCCCAATTGGGTAATCTATGCTTTTTTTAAAAAAAAGTCTGAAATATCCCCCTTTCTCTTCATTTTTCATCTGTCCCTATACAAAAACAGTCATTCTGATAACACATCAAGACGTACTAAGCAGAAAACTTTTTTTTCCCATTGAGGTAGGTTACTTAAAATCATCTATCAGCCTGCCTATAAAGGAGAAAGAGGGAAGCACTGCCTGACGCTAACAGAGAAAGAGGGAGAGAAAGAAATATCTGAATAAGACCATGCCAGTTTTTCCATCCCCATTTTGAATTTCAATTCGGCTTCTGTGGTCGGTAATTGAGAGTTCAAAACACAATGTGTTTAATTGACAAAACAAAGGATTATACGCAGCTGCGGACTTGATCTACTTCACTCGAGAGTTCTGCAGAAGAAGCCCTGACATATGCAATATTAATTTCCTTTATACCTTACAGTTTGGGGTGACGCTATGTGCCACTATCTCATTGGTTCACACTTGTTGCTATTGGGTTACATGTGGGACTTTCCATACAGTATGTGTACGTGACTGGAGCTGTCAATTTTAGAGCATGTGTTCAGTTTCAGCTTCTCCTTTTATCACCCGACAGGAACCATAAATCCTAAAGAGGTGCGAAGAAGATGTATAAATTGTACTGTCTTGTATTGTTTTCCTTCTTCCTCTATATCATCAGCAGCATGTGGCCTTTCGTGCTTAGCTTGGAATAGAATACATGTTTTTCACTTCTATATTCTTATGGTGAACTAGAGGTCAGCAACACATAGCATATCTCCAAACCACACTGACCTGTGTCTGACTCTACATTTTTGATGAGACAAGCAAATGTTTGTTAGTATTATGTTGCCTGGTTAAAGTTAATTAGCAAAAGAGTATAAAACCTTACACTTCTAACAATAGATGATTTTGTGTGTGGTGTTAATTTATGGCTTCTTTTTACATTGCATTTCATGAAGGGATGAGAGTGCCTCTGAGAAAACCTCCCCGCATCTACATCAAGCCCCATGTATTGTGTACCAAAAGGACCAAGTGGTAAGCTCATACATTACTGGCCTTACATAAACATTTTAAACATCAGCTATTCTGACATGATATACTACACAGCTGATAACAATGGCATTAACTAGCCCAGATTCAGCCCCACTTAAATTGATCTGAAGCTTATGTTATAATTACTGTTCTTGTACTTAAGTAACACAATAATAATTTGTATTACTAGGGACAACCTCAGAAATGCTTGCCCACCCCCTGGCCACCCCTTGAAAAAATTTCTAGTTCTGCCCCTGCTTAGAAGCCACTAATATGTCCTCTCTTTACCTATTAAATTCAGTCAAGTGAATCAAACAATTATAATAATGCATTTCCAAAAACAAAATCACATTATACTTACTACTAAATCCAGGCAGTGCAATAACAATTTACTGGCAATTTGAAAAAAAAACAAAAAAAAACAAAACAATTTCAAACCCTAGCCTTGCCTCAGTTTAGATTAAGAGGGTATGGAAGTTCTCATCAGCAAACCCCGGATGATACTGGTGAAGTGAGGCCCCAGTCCTTCCACTTCATACACGATAAGCTAAAAGCATACTGTCTTTCAAAGAGAAAGATAAACTACATTTTTAATAATAATATTGATGAGACAGATGTTGGCAGATTAGCAGCACTTTATAATGGAGCAGCACGCTACCTCTTTGTGGACCAGTTCCTGCAGCTATGCGTGACTGACTCTTTCAGAACCCCTAATGTATTTACACAGGAACACATTGTATAATTCATCAGATGTGTTCTTGATGGGAAAGCCCTTGAAGTCACAGTGAGTGATTTATGAATTCTAATACAATCTGAGTCTTGTCAAATGGTTTGATGTATTACTTGGTTTTTCACAATAAATGCTTACTATTTTACCTACCCTGTCTAATTACAACTTCTCCCATCCTTCCTTTGGTGTGTCAAAAGGAAAGGAGTTGATCTACACCATAAACATCATTCAGTCATGTGATGAACTGATTTGAATGTTCTAAGAAAAAGCACGTTATGGTTAGTTTTACAAAATGAGTCACAAAATCCCTAGAAACTGACTATGTCCCCTTTCACATGAAACAGGTACTGAGTAAATAACAGTTAATTTTGCTACAGGGAACTGAAAGGGCAACATGGTCATGACGTGTATAAATTGGAAAAAAGATCTACAATAGCATTTCTGTTTGAAGTAAAATCTACATGAATTAAACTGCCATTTTGCCAAATACACTTAACACATTTGCTATGTAAACAAAATGTCCTGTGTTTTTCTTGTAGAGTCGATGGTCACATTGACACTCATACCATCCTGCTAAATAGAAAAAGAGACAGTTTATGAACAACAACCCTCATTAGTGTGTCCTGCTAAAGTCTCTTTCTTATCCAATTTACAAACATGAACACACCTTGCCCTGCACCTTAGCTTGTTGAACAAGCCATCAAACAAACATTCACCAAAGAAAGATACACCACTGGTGTCAGTTAGCAGACAAGATTGCTAATTAGTTGCTTAGCTGCAGCATTAAACCACATGCAAACATATCTACAGACGTCACTTTGGACCCCTTGTATATGCTGATTTGGTCATTGCTCTTCAAGATTCCCATTAGCAACAACCTGTCTGTCCATGACTTGTAGCTCTGTCCGTTTGTCCACTTTGTCTTTGTTCCATATGGTGGTAGCCTGCCAGCTAATGCCAGTCAAACAAGCCCTTGACATGCTGCCCCAGCCAAAGGAGACAAAAAGGAGAATTTGTGGTATTTTTCCAAAGACTTCATTCTATTACAAGGAGGGATTTCAGATGTACTTCACAGCATAAGGAAGTCTCAAAAATACTGTCAATCAAATTGGTAAGAATTCTCACATAGAACCCATTCTAATTGGATAATTGCATCAACAAGATACCTCGTCCCAGCTATGAAGTAGTGTGCTTTTTATACAATGTCACATTAAAGGGGCAAAGGAAGATTGGTGATTAACCACTTGAATTGGTATGTGTGTGTGCGTATGTAGCTACTGTAGTAAGGCGCCATGCAGCGAAAAAGAGCCGCAGTGTTGCTTTCTTGTAAGCTCTGCTTTTGTGGGACTCAGAGAGAGCGTGCCTGGCTTAGGAGAGGGATCAAGCCGCTGTGCAATGGATCTCTTTGACTGGATATCCAAAGCTGCAACGTCAACAGTAAAAATAGTAACAGAAGAATGGAGCACTGCATTCTTGAGAAACAAAAATCATACTACTGAAATATTTAGAAATAGATCATCAGTTGGTTAAACCTTGAAGCAGCAGTAGATAAATATGACTGTTGAGACTTCAAGACCACCCACCCACACAGACAGACACACGCCAAAGTGGGTTTAGATTTGATTTTCATGTCATGGATCTAGTAGATCAAGGAAACACATACACAAAGATGACCTCAACATGAACTAGTGGAACAGATGTGTATCTCCAACTGTGGCAGTAACTAACTGCACTACACATCTGTTTTGCAATGCATAGTCAAAACCTCTCTTTGAACAAGCTACCAGTGGAGCAGGATTTGGAAGCAAAGCCGGTGGAGGGGGAAAAAATATTCTGTTGGACATTTCAAAACACAGATTATCACGACCAAAGAGTTGTGTAGTGTGAAATTGCCAAGTGGTGTAGTGTGAACGATTCAGCAACTGAAAAGACCCCCACCATAAAAATCATAAGACACTCGCCTTCCTCTGTTATCCAGCCTGTGAAAACACGTTCTAAGAGATACCAAATGGCAGTGGCGTGCAACAGTAAACACAATCTTTAAATCCAGACCAACACCTGTTTCAGTTGTCCACATTTACTGCCTTTTTCCCCTCATGAAAAAATCCATAGTCAGGACTCCCTAGACAAGAATTCAAAAATAAGCAGATTAAAAAACTGTCAAGACCTTCCAACCATCTGTGGGGAATGTCATGTTATACACATATCTGAAATGTACTTACAATGCCACTAAGCAAAACCAAAAGTTTAAAATGAAGGCATGAGAATTCAGGATGTTTAATGACAGTTTTTTACTCTGCAACTTTAGCTCAATTTTGGAAAGCATCAACTTTTGCTAAGTACTTGTCATTGTCTTGCTTGATGAAATGTAACCAATCAACCAAAAGAAAAAAACAATGTTCCAGCAAGACCAACTTACAGAGTTAGACTTTCTATGAAATTTGAATATGAGCTATACATGCTGCATCAATGACAGTGATATCAGTGCACTTGACAAACAGTGAAAGGGTAAAATAAACTTTAGCAGAATTTTCATGCTTCTACATCCCAGTCTTGTTTCTCCTTTTGTTCCCACTCTACAGTACTTTGAGTATTCAATTTACTGCCTGTCTGCATTTGACAAAAAAGCCCGCCTTGAACTGCAAAGATAAAAGGGACAAATCTGATCCCCTATTGTTTTGCCAGCAGAGTGTGTAAAACATTGGTAGTTTTCTGAAGTGAAACACTCAGCTGCCACAATTTTGAAGTCTTCCTATAAAGTGTCAAGTTTTCATAAGACTATACATACACACTATGTTCCTGTGTATGTCATGTCCCAGGAAATGTGTCACTACTTAACATGTAGTGTTTTTGGGTTTGACATATCAGTGCTCCAGGATACTATCAAGATTTATTGTATTTGTAGAAGCTAACAGGTAGATTGTTCTGTTGACAAGCCTGACATCAAAATCAATTGTTTGAAACTTGAAAATACATCAAATTGTATTATTATTATTATTATTATTATTAGGGAAACCACATTCCACATCTAAGCTCACCACTGTATATTGTATCAAAAGCGAAGAAAGTAAAAGACCAGTAGTGAAGTACAAATGCTTTCAATTTGGTAATTAAACCATTATCCAGTTTTACTGATTTAATATCATATTAAGTATTGTATTGCTTTTTTGGACCAACTCTGATTTTATAAGCCACTAACCTGTAGGAAGAAGCAGCACAGTCACTGGGCTGCTGGAATGAGGTTTTCAAAAAACACAGTGAAATCTGTGTTGTTAAAAATACCGTCTCACTTGCTGCAAAAACAGTTTAAAAAAAAAAGATAACACGTGCATCCTTTAAGTAATACAATTTTAACTCTTTTTCACTGCTGGTCACTGGTGTGACTTTTTTTCATTTTCTTCCCATCCTAGAGTGAGGAGTCATTTGTTCAGGCAAAAAATAAAGCATGCTCTATGCATTTGACTGGATAGAAATGATGGACATAACCACTGTCATCAGCCACTGGTTTGTGGACTTTCATTTTGAAACCTCAAGTTTGGCATTTTGACCATCACCACCTTGGACTTTTGGAGCCAGAAGTATTGAAAAGCAACCATAGTTGGACACGATTGTGAAGCTGACCCTAACACCAGCTTGGTTAGCATACTGACAGTTTATGGGAAAAGTCTTTTTGGGCTAAAGAGCAATGATGTTGTCATGACATGGTTCGAAATCTATCTAGTCTAATTTGACTTCAAACCCCAGTGCTGTTCCAGGGGGCTTGCTGAAAACACACTGGAATAACAACGGCTAAGGCTACACCTATATACTCTTTGAATTTGCAGTTACCCCATTTTTACTTTACCTAACCAATGTTGTTGCTGTGGTAGTGACATTTAATTTACAATATAGCCACACCCTAAATCATAATTAAATTAAATGGTACCATAGTTTACAATGTGAACATCATACTGAATTGAAGAGAGCTTGAAACTACTGATTGAGACCATAAAGTCATTGGGAAAGAGTTTACTGTGGTAATAAATAATGTAATTTTCTCATAGTCTTTCATATGTAACCAGGTGGTAAAATAATAATATTACAGAAAGTAAAATCCTTGTTGGAGAATCTGTTGTGATCTGGCTGTAGATGCTCATTTTGGGCAGCATAGGGGTTGGGTTTACAAATTTTTTTAAATAAATTAAATTTATTTTAAAGTGATCCACCTGCTGGATAGATGGGAACACTGGAAAAATACAGGAAGTGTATGTATGTAAAGCGCTACTTTTTTGCTGGGATGGCCGCTGGTTCCTACAGTGAGAGAGTTTATCAAGTATCTGTATTGTTTTGTGATTATTTTGCATAATGCTATAAAATAATGGTTGAAGTCATGTGATGCATTTATAAAAAACATTTAGTCTGATAGGATTGCAGTTGTTTGTGGATTGAAAATCTCACGCCCGAAGCATAGTTGTTATCCGTTTATCAAATGTATAAAGCATAATGAATGTTGCTTTTTCTGTGAATTGACAAAAAACTGCTAAATTTGATGAATTAGCATTACATGTTTAATTCCTTGGTGCAAGAAGTTGCATGGGTAGTGCAGTGAATTGTTCTGGTTATAGAGATGCCACTGCCATTTTTACAACCTATGTGTGCTGTATTTTTTACCATATTTTTTGTGCAACATTTGTTTACAACATTTATTGGACTTAAAATTAGAAAGCCTGTCCTGTGGTGGAAACCAAGATTTTTTGCGTATAAGCTGTTTGTACTAAAAGAAAGGCTTCATATACAACCTGACTTCTTTTTAGAGCCATGAGAGAGAATGCAGGTTTAAAGCACTTCCACATCGGCTTCACTTCTCAGACCCGGAACTACGTACTTGCTCTTCGCTCAGGACAGGTATGTTATTCATAGGAACTGGATAACACACACTCACACACACACACACACACACACACACACACACACACACACACACACACACAAATGCTTCATTAAGGCACAAAGGGAACAATGTGAAATGCAAAGCTCAGCCGAATTTTGTCCTCCTTACCAGTAGCTGTGTTTGCGTGTCTGCAGTCCAGACCAAAAGAAAGTCTATTTATCAGACTGCTATTTATCAGGCCACTGATCAATAACCTGCAGCTGTGCCTGCTGTGTGGCTGAGCCCCCCTTCACTTTTCACCCTCTGCCACTGTAAAACCACAGTTCTCTCATATTCCTCACTCTAAGGATTACAAAGTAAATCCTTGAACAACCTCTGAGACTTTTAATAAACTGCCCAACTGTGAAAGACTGATTTAAGCAGGGCATTTGGCAGATTACAGTTAAAGAAAAGCGCAGATTTATGGCATTAACCAGCTAAAACTACAGGATGAAACTACAGATTTGTCATTATTCCAATCATATATAATCAAATACTAGCTTCAAGATTTTATTTTACATTTTAAACTTGTGATTATGTTAATTGTCTATGGTAAACCATATTATTTTGTGCAGAATCCCATTCTGTGAGGAAAAATCATTAAATTATTAAATCATGTGTTTCTCTCCACTAATGATAATATTTTGCAGGGTCACACCTACTGTATCTAACTGCCAGTACCAATACTGTCTAATTTTATCACTTGATGAAATTATATACCTGCATATATGGTTGGTCTATCGACTGTGCTTGAAAGTGAACATTTTATTATTATAAAGACACTACAGCATTAAAATGTTTTCTGTGTTTTCAGGCACCATAGTGAAGCTTAATAGGTCATTCCAACCCACACAGGTGTTTTCAGTTATTCTGGCTGATTAGACCTCTGCCCAGGTTGAACATTTCTATTCTATTGTTCTATTCAAGTGTCCCATTAAGCCATAACAGTGTGACAGGAAGCCACCATGCACAATACCAGGACCCTGAAAATGAACCTGCTAAATGGAATTCAGCCATCATTAGTTTTACCATTTATATCTGCGCATTACCTACTGTGACATGTCAAAATGTCTCAGTTTAAAAACGTTACAAAACTAACTACAAACATACTAATTAAAGTGATGGAGTTGTTCCACTTTAAGAGGTACAACAAGAGGGTGGAAAATGTTAATTAAGCACAGTCTATACATGCCCACACAGCCCTGAGGAGATGTCTGATGAGGTACAAGTAAAAACACCTGTAGGAGTGTACCATGGGTGTATAGGGCCTGGAAGTAAAAGGACACAATTACTTTTTTTCCTTACTCCAAGTATGATATAGTTTAGAACTGCAGCTGCAATCAGTTACTTAATTAAGCTGTGACAAAACAAAATAATCTCTGGGGGTGATTAATATATTTGAAAACAGAAAAGTGTACACTTATGAATTCCAATCTTAGCCTCCCACGTGCGAATGTGGGAGACCAAGTCACAGAATAAAGCCAGAGCACAAGTCATTGTGTGTGTGTGTGTGTGTGTGTGTGTGTGTGTGTGTGTGTGTGTGTGTGTGTGTGTGTGTGTGTGTGTGTGTGTGTGTGTGAGTGTGAGAAAGTGCACATTCGTGTGTAACATACTAGTACACCCATGGTGTTTACTGAGAAAATAGTGTATGTGTGAGTGAGAGAGTCTGTCAGGATTCCAACACCCTTTTCCAAAGTAAAATTCAAGCACTTTTTCAAACATTCAAGCTTTTCCTGCACCTTACAGTTGTGGTAAATTACAAATTTATATTCATATATTCAAAATGATTATTTCACTTCATTACTTTAAATTGGATGTTGTTGTGCTATAAATCCAAATTATGTTTCATAACAGCATTCTACAAAAGGGTGTCAAGTCAAAGGAAAACACAACAAAGTTTAATGTTTAAAAATGTATAAATGTTTGTCAGTACAGTTTGCATTCTATCTAACCTGGCTGTACCAATATGAAATTATCATTCAAACAACCACTGGACAAATAGCTTCAGTTTCAGTACACTCTTTAATATGAAAAAGGAAATATGAAAATAATAATATGAAAAATATGAACAGATGACAACATTTAGTTAGGCAATCTTAGCCTTTTTCAAAAAAAATGTACAAAAACGTACAAATCAAAACAAATCAACTTAAGTTGACGTAACAAGTGCCTTTCAGCTCCTTTAAAAAAATCCTCCATTCTCTGCCCTTTGCTCACCTTTTTTTTGAGGTCTTAGGTTATCAAGAAGAAGAAGCTAAAGAGACGCTATGTCTTTGCTGTTGAACAGCCCAACACTCAGCATTAATAACACACTCACCAATCCATTGGTATCAGCAGACTTCAGGAGGACTTCATACCCTCCTCCATTCCTCCATTCTCTTCTTTTTTGGTTATGTCCAATAGTTGTTCCCTCTTCTATGCCCTCTGCCCATCTTACCTTAGATGTCTCTGGTCATCAGATATATCTGATACCTCTGCCTGACAGCAGCTTCAGAGAGGAGTAGCTCCTTTATGTAGGCTATGTTGAGCAGCCCTCCAACACTCTACATATGGTCATGAATAGCCTGCTGACCAATCGTTGAATGCTCTTTAAAGTTCTCCACCCACACCTCTTTGTTGACTGAAAACCTTCTCTCAACAGAGGTTTGACCATGTGAAAGGACCAGGACGAGTTTTACTGCCTCCTATAAATAGTGCCACTCTGCTTTGTTAGATAAACGTTCCAGAGAATTCATCCAATTTTCTCTCTGAGTTCCTGAAGGACTCTACTGATGTCAGGTTGTGGTCATAGAAGTGACCAAACTGCCCTCTTGTCTCATCACAGGATTTCTCTTCAATGCGGCCAGTTTCCACATGGAGTCAAAGAACAGTGGTGAGTTTTCAGGTACTTACCTCTTTGCTATTGAGGAGCACCCTTGGACGCATGACAGACAGGCTTCTCACAAGATGATATTTGAGTGGAGCTTTTTTAAAAACATGGAGACCATCTTCAGCCGAAACAGTTTGCGGTACTGTTTGACCTCCAGCCTCAGCCTCTCAGTATTTGAGTGCTTCTTCATGTGCTCCTGTGGGCATCTGTGACAAATCCAATTCTGTTTACTGAGCTTGATAAACTTCTCAGTTAGACTGCTAAGCATAATTGGGAGATCCCCACTCTTAATTAGCAGGATGGGTTTGTCATCTGGTATAACTTAAAACACTGTGTGATTTCCCTAACCTCCATTAGAAAGCTTTGCTGGGAAGAGGTCATCTTTAACAACCATCTGAGCAGTCTTGAAAGACTTAGTAAATGATTATATTGCACTTTTCATTTTGGCAGCACTGATGTACATTCTCAGAGAAGGCAATTTGTAGAGCACGCTCAGCTAGCTCCACATTTTCCAGCCATCAATGACTACAGAAACCAAGAGGGGAGGATGAGGAACCAATGAAAACTGCATAGTCCTCCCTATGGGCTGGAACATCCTTGATTATCCATTTCAGGCTTGACAGAGCATTTCCCAGTTTCCAGTCTGTGGATGCAGAGCCTGTTCTGTGTAGTATATGCAAACTATAGCTTTCTACTTTTAGTATTTTCTTGTCTGTTTGGTCAATGTTTTGCTGGGCCATGGAGAAGAGCTTCCAATTCACATTTGGGCCATCCATCAACAGCCAAATCAGGTTTTAGAAGCTGATAACCAAACACACTATCTCAACCTAGTTCAGTGGCGTTGCGACCCATGAAATAAAACATGTTAGATACCTTGAGTTTACTTGATTGTCATTCTAGAATCTTATATTAATATCAAGCTGCATTTCTTCATTTCCTGATTTATCTACTTCTGTTCATCAAACAGAAGTAGATATCCAGACAATTTATTATCTTTGGTCTTCATTAGGGAAGAGAAATGAGTATCTATCCCAACTATGGGGAAATATGCCACTTTTAAACTGCTTTGCTATGTCACTGTCAGGAAACTGTTACAGTTTGGCAGGCAAGTGGACCCAAGGGCAGAGAACAGCAGGCACAGGAACTGAAGTATATCTTTTATTTCAGAAGTATGCAAGCAAATCAAAACTGAACAGACAAATGTAACAGAACTAAACAAGACAGAAAGATGTGGAACAAAGAAAACAAACAGAAAACCAAGACCAAAATAACTTAAGTAAAATGGAGATGAGGTGCAGGTGGGAAGATGAGCAGAGAGGGGAGTCACGAAACAGGAGATCAGACAGGGAGCAGCAAGGTTGGGAGAAACGCAGGCAGCAGAGCAAGGCTGACGAGGCTGATACAGGACAGGTGTGGGGAAAACACAGAGTAGAACAGGGCTAAGAAGGCTAGATGCAGGGCATGTGTGTATGTGGGCAAAAGAGAAAAAATCTGTACAGGAATACAGGAAGGAAAAGAACAAAAAAACACAAAACTCTTAATGACAAACCAGCATATGTCATTTAGTACACAGCGCTATAAGCTAAACGTGGAACATGGAAAACCATAGAACCACAAGGACTGGACAGATGTGTCAGAGCTTTTTTGATACAATGTTTAATTTAAGCTCTATAGTCGTAGACTAGAAGCAAAAATCAACCGGGGAAGGCAAATTAAGTCAAACTGAAATCCTCATTGAGCAATTTATTAGAGTTTTATTGTTTTATGAGCATAGCGTGATGTGTCTGGAACTGCATGAGTGCTCTCTCACAAAACAATGAGGTGTCATTCAGTATTCATAAATGTTGTTTCATTGGTGAATAAATTACTTTTTTTCATGGTTTGCATGTATAGCCTTACTCTTGATTTTCTGTAATCTATTCTTGTGCAGGAGAATGTCTTCAGATAGCAGTTGCTAGCAATTAATATTCAAGAAGTCCTGTTTTGCACACACATCAATCATTGTCCGCATGCAGGCATTTTGCTGAAGTTCCTATAGATTCATTGTCCTTGTAAGTACCCTTGGGTACAGACAAAAACAATATGGCAATCATCAATTCCACATTAGCATTTTGATGCCAAGAAACATATTTGAATGGTTGCATTCATACTAGTATACACCATCTGGTGCCTTACACAGAGAAAGTATCACAAAGAAGGAGTATTACACCACAGGAAAACAATCAATTTCAGTCCATATGAACAGATTCATAGGAGTGGAAAGCAAAAGCGAGCAAAATACTTGGAATTGATAAAGCAAAGTGAATAGAGCTGCTGTTATCAAAGAATAATCATAATTATGATGACTATCCAAGACTCACAAAATAAGCTTGCATGCCTCCAATACCTTATCTTATTGCTCATCTGAAAGAAACTGAAGATGATAACATGACACCGTAATAGAATTCTCCTTACATGAAAGATTAATTTATCTATTTTTTAACGTATATGATAATGGAATAGTAAATGGGATTCCCCAGAAGAAATGGTTGTGCCACTCTAAAATATCACAGTCTAAGATGCATGATTAATGTCTAACAGGGAAAACGTACTGGCAGAAATGTGCAGGAGACTAGTTTTAGAGTTTAAAACTCTCAGCTTGGTGATACAGCCTTCCCTGTGTTTGTGTGGACGGCATATTAAGATGGAGACCAACTTTTTTATGTTGCAGTTTCATTTTCATATGATAACTTGAAAAACACTCTGCTATCTACAAAAGTCAAAACCAATTTTGCACAACACAACAGTTATATCAGAATAAAATGGCGGTACTACAGGTAATAAGTGTATGCATTGATTTTTTGCTTCTGAGTAATTAAAACAAAACATTCATTATACTTTACAGTATTGCAGCTCATGCACTCATATGTATTACAGGGTCAAACAAGTTATGATATCAAATATCTTTCAAATCATAAGGCACACAGTATGAGTTAAGTACCTTTCTGCATTGCCATAACATACACTGCAATCGTGATATAACAAAACTGTCTCACCTTTTAAGAATGTAGTGTGGCAAAGTAATTAGTTTTTTACAAAAAATAGCTAAGTAAGTAGCTTTTATGATATTCATTTGAAAGAAATTTGTCTTTGTTCAGTCTTCTAAGAATAATTGTTACTCAGGGCCTTTGTGCCTGTGATAAATGCTATTAGTGTTAAGCCATGTAAAATATATATGCAGTTCCTCCTATATGTAGTTTAGGAAAAGTAGAATATGTCTTAACATACAATGTGAATGTACCATTACCTCACTGCAGTTGGGAATAAGTCTTGGTTGGTGTTTGTTTCTCTGTAACTTTGTTGTTAGTGATGAGTTTTAGCCCAGCAGCTAAAATACTAACCCACTGCAAGAACTACAGGACAGGCATCCAATAGCTTTCTCCACAATTGACTCAAATGGACTCGAAATGGAGTCATTTGGCTCTCCTTGGCTGTCCAAGCACATGCCTGTCTCCAGGAGATGGCTTGAGGGGAATGTTAAGTCTGTCTGTCTCTCTATTGCGCATATAACAATAAAAAGTAGACTAAATCGTGCCTCAACTTTAAAGAAAAACACATTAGAAAACAGAAGCTGTAATGAAGACTGGCAGATAGGATAATCCGTTCTGGTTGTCCAAACAAAAAAAGGTCAATAGCTTGAGTGTTTGGAGCTCTTAACAGGAAAAAACTGACCTGCCACAAACTGTCTGGGGCAACCCACAGCCTAACTTAATTTCCTGGCTACTGATCAAGAGAGGATTGGATCAACTTAACTTGATATAGGTCAAGGGAATTGCAAACATCTGGAGACAGTGGTGGGTTGTGACATGATTAACCTCATCTATATGTGCCAACCTTCATAATTTAACTATAGATCTTCGAATCCCATTTGAATATTGCTGTGAATCACAAGCAGTGATCTGTGACATTACCACCCTTTTTTCACAATCAGTAATTCTGCAGTAAGACTTGCATATATAGTCTAACTGTAGTGGCAGATAGTCAAAGAGAGGTAAATTTAGGACAGGGATGATGTCCCACTCACACCCTTTTAGTTCTTTGTTCTGTCTCTTACCAGATAAATCAGCACACTGTGAAAAAGATATAATCATCATTGCAGTGGTAAACGATCTTGCACTATAAATTGAACATGGAGGGTATTTAGAATTGTATATCTATTCATAAACATTCCAACTCTTCATATTGGTAGAAATGTGTTTAGCATTACTACCACTGAAGGATATTTACAGATATTTACAACAAAAAAAGCCCCTGTAAGCAATATTGTTCCCCTCTGTTGCATAGTGTTGTGCCTAATAGGATTATGCAAGAAGAGGTCGGTGTGATGGAAAGGAGGGGAGACTTGCGTGATTTACAAGCCTGACAGGAACAATTAGGAGGGCATGCTCAGTCGGCTATTACTCAACACAAACAAAATGAAAAGGCTGCATTTCATTTACATCAAGGGGAGCAAGTGCAAGTGTAACTGGGGGTAATCAGAGTCACCCACATGTGCTCCCACCACCCCTGAGAGAGCAGTGTCACCCACGATTGCGGCAACTCTCTGTTTAAACTGGGTGGGCCCCTCTTCTTCTGTCCCCTCGCCTGTTTTGGCCACACTTTGGCGGTGGGCAGCCGTCCTCCACTTCACATCCACCTTGATGTCGGACCACTTCTTTTTCAATTAAGCGTGTGTGTGCTTTTCTGACCCCACAGCATTGACAGCCTCACACACACTCACTCCCCTTCCGTTTATTGTTTATGCCGGAGGACAGCGTGCCAAAGAGTACATTTTTACACGCCTCTACTTCAGTGAGTAGCGTCTCCAATTCGCTTTCTGTGAAGTTCTTCTTTTTTCCCGTCTTACTCATTGTTTTGTTTTAATTTTCTGAAATGCAGAGAGGGGAATCTCAGGTGCAGGACCCATTTGAATATGAATTGCGTATTTAAATGGGGGCGTGGACAGGGAGGGGTTGGATGTGCGCTCAATTCCATGTTGATTGGGATGTACAAAGGAAATGTGCTTGGATTCATGCGTATGCACAGATTCATACATCTGGATGTTTTTGTGCGCACAACGTTTTCTGGATTTGAGCGTAAGCCATGTTTCAGTAGGAAATCCACGGACGTCTTTGTACATGAGGCCCCTTCTCCAGAGCAGGTTAGCTGTCCAGCTTAAGTTACCATGGTGATTTACCCCGGTAAGAAGTGAACCAGCGTTGTAGTACGGAAAACCCAGGGTTAACCCTGAAGTTATCTCAATAAGAGAAAATCCAGCTTCGTAGTACAGGCCTCAGGCTGCTGCAGTATAACCACACACACCTCTACACTCATCACACTGGTCAGTTATAACTTTCTTTTTAGCAAAAAGTAGTTTATTTTTGATTCTTGAAATGCATTGCTTGGCAACTGCGCCATTATAATTGCAATCCGCCAAAGTGACAGCGTTTCTGGCTTTTAAAGGGAATGGGAGATGACATTCTGATTGGTTTACTGCATGTTACGCCCAAAACACACAACAAACATGATTAATGAACGGATTTAAGTCCAACCCTTTTGGACCATGCGCCTATCGTGTTGACAATTTTTACGCTGTTAAAATAGCAAGAGTGGATTTTGACACACCCTAAAGGCCATGCACTTTACTCCATGAGCTATAGATAGTTAAAATGGGGCCCTTTTCTTTTTTTAATTAGTCTTGAGTAGTTATAATTCAGTCTGATGTTTTAAAAAGCTACCTTTTTTGGAAGATGCGAAGTAATAAGCCTAACAAGTGCAAAACAAAAAAAATCTAATCAAATTTTAAAATACATTTAACTATAGGCTACTGTACGTTTGTTTAGGTTTAGGGACAGATCATGGTCTGTTTTGGGTTTCTGGCCCTCAGTCTTGATAACAATACAATGAAACAATCTTGGTCATGAACAAACATAAAAAAAACATACAATGTTGAAATGTCTCCACAATCCACAGTGATGCAATGCAGTCTGCTAGCAGGAGGCTAACAGATAAAAGCACCAAGCCTGCACAGTTTACTGCATCTCCAGTTTGGTGGTGAAATCTACAGCTGTTTTAATGTCCCACTTGGGAAGCTCACCTGCTGCACATAATCTTAATCTGACTGCTGTGCTGCAGTTAAACGCCACTGTTTAGCTGTTAGCTCGCCTGCTAAATGTTAGCACTAACTTGTGTCATGATGCTAACTAGTGTGATGTCAGCATTGGTGTGCTGTGTTGGGAAAACTTACAATGCTTCTACACCACATCAACTGTTTGCTGTCTGTGAAATTAGTTTGGTTTTACTGTTTGACTGCGATACCCATTTTAAACAAGTCCAAATAGACTATGACTACTTTTTAATGGAGCTTTGCACACCTGCTCTTATTTATTTATGGAGTTGTAATGTCATTTGTGTGAGTCTTTCAATGGTACATGTTTTTATATTTTTATGAGCCCCTAACCTAAGACAAATTTCTGTTATGACAATAATGTTTTTGAATCTTGAGCATTCTTCAGTAACTTGCAAAATAGTAAACCAACATGAAAAAGAATCGTGATAAGACCATCGATCGTGATCCTGCCTTCAAAAATCGTAATATGCTATTTTTGTCCCATATTACCATATCTGTATGTGAAGTTATTCGAGTCCTGGAAACAATCTACTAACTGAGTATCACTTACAGTTATCTACATTGCAAGAAAGCATGGTTAAAGAGGGAAATTAATAGGAAACATTGACATTTGCCGTGCTGCACCTGACACAGATACAAACCACCATCTGAGCTGAGCTGTTACCTTTTTGGCAGCTCAAAATCATCTCTCTTTTCTCAAAGAACTTTTCACTTACTACTCTTCATTAGCATGCTATTCAATTCCCTGGGAGGAGCAAGTTTGTACCATTAATAATTTAAATTCCTTTTGCTTTTTGTTGCTTGGAATTGTATATTAAAAATATCTGTGTGGGATCATTGTTTCTAAGCAACCAGGGTTCCCTCCAACTAGAGAAGTATTTTGCTAAAAAGAGCAGGACCAATTGGCTGAAAACTCTCTGGATGCATAATGATCATCTTCACAGATTATAAACTTTTTTCTTTTTTTTGACAATGACTGCAGTCTTTTAAAAAGAATGCCCTGAGGCAACATGTATACAGTAGTTTAAAAATATCTTGTTAATTTTGTTTTTCAGCAGAGAAACATTCATTTATTATTCATGAAGTTTAAACTCTCAAATTATCATGTTATATTTCTTTTATTGTTCTGCACTGAAATAAACACCCACAAAGATTTTCCAAAATAAGCTTTGTAAACTGCAGCACATAATGTCCTGTGCCAAACAAATCAATGTAATCAGCTTGTTTTGGGGACAGTTGTCCTCTAAACGATATATTTATGTCTTCCACATGTTACTATCTCTCACCTTGAGCCTAAAGAGTGACACTTAAATTAGACTGATATCAGAGACTCTATAATTTTAAACCCATAATTTGCCTGCTGTTTGAGCGCAGAACTCTGTAGACAAGCTATTGTTGCTGTTAATTAGCAACAACTCACACTGTCTCTTTGTAACAGTCAGGTAACATTAGTATGCAGGCTAAAGCACATATCTCCCAGGTTTATATCTGTTACACCAAAGCTTACCTGAAGCACTTTATAGCGTGACTCTGATCTAGGATGGCAGTGCTTTTCCAAATTGATTTCGCACCATTCAGGAACACTTTACACCTCTGAAGAGAGTTTACTGTATTCCTCCTTTAAATTACATTCTGTGATGCATGAATGTTGTGTATATAACGCTTAATTGTAAATACGGTACACCAACCTCTGTATGTAGTTGCAGAAAGGAAGAGGAAATGGTCAGGAAAAAATCACTGCTTTCACGGTTACGTAATTGGAAACCTCCTGCTTCTCATGCTGGAATAACCAATTAGCCTGTGACCTGTGTCACACAGCTATAACTACCTCTATCCAATTAAAGATAGATCTTTAGCTCAGCCTACACCCTGTACTTTGGATGTCCTTTGCCAACAATATTCCCTTTTGATTTTTAACAGGATTGTGCCTTCCATCAAAATCCTGGTCCTTGCCCCCCAAAAAAATTACATCGGCGTGGATTCTGCTGAATCATAGCAGCTGGAAGAAAAGTGTGAATGTGCAAGACAGTTGAAGCTTAAGAATAATTGAGTGTTATTCCCACTTGCTCATTTAGAGCATGTCGTCTTTCCACTGTGCATCTGGCAAGCATGACAAACATACCACATATAAGACATGCCAAGCTACTGTACAGTGTAAATAGTTATCAATGGGCATTCTGCACAGAAACATTCAGTAAGCAGTGTATGTCCAGTCTTTAGATGTCTAAGATACTCAGGAAAATTCATTGATGAGTTTGCTGAACTGCTGTCAGTTATCTGCACTGACTTCAACTTTTTCATCATAACAGAACATCACACATTAATAAGAACAACACTCGCACTGTGTTTGCTATGGTTGATAAGCTTACAACCCCCCCCCTAAACAGATAGCTCCAGAACTCCTTTCCACAGAAAAATGCAATGAATTTGCTTACTTTTTCAGTGAAACAATCCAGTCCATAAGGTTAAATATCAACACAAATCAACAAAACAATAAAATGATGCAATCCCTAAGACCTCCCTGGAGTAAGTCAACTGCGATGTCAGAATTTAAAACAGTTGACCAAAAACAGGAAACAGTTCAGCATCTAAAACCATCAACATGCTGTCTTGATACAATGCCATCAGACTTTTTTAAAACTATTGTGGACTCTGTTCAAACTGATTTGCAACAAATAATAAATAGCTCACTTCAACCAGGCACGTTTTCTAAACCCCTAAAAGTAGCTGCCATTAAGCCACTCTTAAAAAAAGAGAACGCTGGATGCTTCCATGTTAACCAACTACAGACCTATCTCAAATATTTCTTTTATAGCCAAGATCGTTGAGAAAGTGGTTTAGAATCAACTCAGCAATTTCTTGAACTCCAGTGGACTTTTTGACAAATTTCAATCAGGCTTCCGACCAGTTTGTTAAATGACAGAAGGTTAAACACTGACTCAGGTAAGGTGTCAGTGCTGGTCCTCTTGGATCTCAGTGCTGCATTTGACACTGTAGATCACAGTATACTGTTGAACAGGTTGGAAACTTGGGCAGGACTCACCGGAACAGTCCTAGAATGGTTCATGTCCTACTTGGAAGAGCCAAGGCCTTTGTGACCATTGGAAGTTATGAATCCGATCAAGTGGCTATGATATGTGGAGTTCCTCAGGGGTCAGTTCTTGGACCCCTTCTGTTCGGTCTATATATGCTGCCTTTGAGTCCAATTCTGCAGAACTCTAATGTAGACTATCAAAGTTATGCAGATGACACACAGATATACCTAGCACTGTCCCCAGATGACTACAGTCCAATACAGTCATTGTGTCACTGTTTAGAGCAAGTAACAAATTGGATGAAACGAAATTTCCTTCAATTAAATCAGGATAAAACTGAGGTACTGTAATTGTTTTTGGCAATAAAGAGAAAAGGATTGCTGTCAGTAAATATCTTGAGTCACTCTCTCTAACTTGGCGTGCTGATAGACTCAGAACTGACCTTCAGCAGTCATATCAAATCAATCACCAAAACAGCCTTCTATCAGCTTAAGAACATATCAAGAGTGAGGAGTTTTATGTCTCGAACAGACCAGGAGAAGTTGATTCATGCTTTCATCTCAAGTAGACTCGACTACTGTAACGGTCTTCTGACTGGACTCCCACAAAAAAGCATTAAACAGCTGTAGCTCATTCAGAACGCTGCAGCTCGAGTTTTAACCAGAACAAAGAGATCAGAGCACATTACTCCAGTTCTAAAGTCTTTACACTGGCTCCCAGTCAGCTATAGAATAGATTTTAAAGTTCTGCTACTGGTCTACAAATCACTGAATGGTTTAGGTCCAGAATACATGAATGACATGAATATAAACCCAGTAGGGCTCTGAGATCTACTGACTTACTGTAGGTCAAATAATGGAGCCCAGAGTTCAAACCAGACATGGTGAAGCAGCTTTTAGCTGTTATGCTGAACACAACCCGGAACAAACTACCAGCAGAACTGAAATCAGCCCCAACTGTGAACATTTTCAGGTTAAATCCAGGTGAAAAACACTTCTCTTCTCCTGTGCTTACAATTGAGCTCTTTCAAAGCACTTAACATTTTAATCTTTCATTTGCACTGTATATCCTTTTAATGATTTTAAAGCAAATCATTATTTTATGCTGAAACCTTATATTTAATGCTCCATTCTATTTTCTCTCTGTTTCTATGTTTCTGTACTTTGTTTTAATTTTATTTTTTATCATTGGTGGAGGGGATTAATTGTAGGCTTTAATGTTTCCATGTTTTTATGTTTTTTGTTTCCAATTCTTACTGTTAAATGTTTGTTTTATGTAAAGCACATTGAGTTGCCATTGTGTATGAAATGCGCTATATAAATAAAGCTGCCTTGCCTTGCCTTTAAACAGATCAGCAGTGGGTGTTCAAGAGCACATTGTGTAAACTCAGTGATGAGTAAGCACTTCCACTGTTGCTCCTGACAGATCTGACAGCTTCCTTCGAGTAAAACCAAACTGCAACTTCATCTCAAGGGTGTATGAATTGAGATAGATTATTTGGGGAGTGGCTCAGAACTGTCATTATTAAATCCTCAGTGCAATCAGCTGCGATTCCATAATACCACCATGAACAATGGTTCTGCCAAACAGTGTTTTAAAACTATTCCCACGATTGTAACTTTCTGGGCATAACCAATGTTCCACTTAATGCAGGATTGGGAGGGTTACTTTAAAACTGTATTCCGATACAGTTACTAGTTACCTGTTAAAAATGTAGTAATGTAATCCAAGTACCACCATATTAAAGTAATGTAATTTGATTATTTTCCGTTATTCAGTGAAAAATTGGCGACATCTTCAGTCAGACACTGGGTGATTTAAAATCATTTCAGCTACTTAAAAATAAAAACATCCTGACAGCTCTGATGGAGCTCAGGGTTCATCCATATATTCTGCTTTATTACAATCAATCCCACATTACACCTGAGTCTGTACGCAACAGCTGACGTGTAGATGTGTAGCAGAACACAGAACATTAATCACTGTTAGATCCTGATCGATCCAGTGTTAATGAAGTTACCATTGCTGTACCGCATGTGTAAATGTGCACAGCACTTTTCTCAGTTTGGAGACGCACTTATCGTTTCAGCTGCTGTATAATACTGCAGCCAGCTGTGACACACAGCCAGCTGTGTGTTGCTCTCAGCTGCAGATTAGCGCTTTTGTGGGTAGGCCCATAAAACAGAACAGATAGCGAGTACAAATAATGCACAATTCACGGTACTATAACATTCTCAGGGAATGCCTCTGATGGAACACCGCCTGGCCCACTGGCTGTGTGGGCTGGTAGTATGCTATATCGTTCTTTACTGTGAAATGTGTTTTAAAATTGTAATCCTTCTAAATAATCCTAATTTTTACTAAATGTACCTGTAATCAGATTACATCTTTTTTTTTCTGTAACTGTAGCGGAATACAGTTACCCTTTTTTGTATGAAATTACATGTCCATTACATGTATTCCATTACTCCCCAAGTCTGACCACATGTAGTATAGGACAGTGTGTTATGACTGAGTACATGGAGAGAGAAGAATGTGGAGAGATGGAGGATTCCAAAAAAAATTCAGACATGGTGAAGTCAGTTAGAAAGGTGGTGGGGGGAGTGGTTTCAACCCTAGAGCAGCTGATACATTGTCGTGATTAAAATTTGTATTCTGCATCTGCAGTGCTAACAGCAAAGTCGTCTGTTCAAGGTGATGTGTGTTTGCAGATCTGTGTATATGTGAATCACTGACTGTATATAATATAATAATAATATATGCAGTCTGTGATGTGAATGGAGATGTGCTTGTGTTGTGTTTGTGTTGAATGTTCACCATGCTTAATGGCTGGCTGGCTGCAGGTCATCACACATCATATTAAGTCTCCAGTTTAAACAGACTGCCATATGGTGAGCTGAATATTATTATTATTCGTGTAGAGACGTCACTTTATCCACACAGATTGTAATATACATTTCAACTGTTTTAAATCATTTATGCTGTATTATTTTTGAGCACCAGCTGACTAAAAGATTATGGTACCACTCCACACACTCCCCTGACTTCATCTGTATTCCGTTTCACAAGAGAATGAATAAAACAAAGAAAACGTCCCCAATAGTGTAATTTGCAAACAAAGTAATTGAAAACTCAAATGCTGGTGAGTAGCAAACAAGCCGATGCTGTAGTTGATACAGTATGGTTCAGCAACCTTAAGGTTAGGCTTAGGCTGTATGTCAAGTTTTTAAGATATATATTTTCAAATGAGATGTAGGACAAGACATTATTGTTTATGTTAATAGTTTATTCACATTCTTTATGACAATATTTTTGGTCATTTGGAGTCCTCTTTCATGCGGATCACATTGTTAATTACTGAGTTGAGTTGTCTACAACTCTCTACCTCTATCTTTGCTGCACACAATGAGGACTCAGCCCTGCCCCTGCTGAGACAGAGCATAGTGGATGAGAGGAGCAGCTAGTCCCTGGTGCTCCTGTTAGCTGTCATTTATGGTCGTGCTGATCTCAAGAGAGTCTGTTCAAGGAGGAAATGCTGCTACTTTATTCTGCCTCGCTGTTCTGTATAAAAGGTCTGCACGGACCAAGTATTTATTCAATTAAAATGAGTTTATCAGGATATACAGTTGCAATCAAAATTATTCAACCCCCATTGGAGTTTAGGTTTATGGGCAAAAAATTAAATTTTTCATGTGTTAAATAAACAAAGGACACAAGAACAGTTTAAATAGTTAAATAAAACTAATATTACAAGGATTTTATCCAAATTCAACACTAAATCCTACTTTCAATGACTACTGCAGTCTCAAAAATATTTATAATTTATATCTTTAGAATTCCTCATAAGAACACACATTTGCAAATCAAGTGTGGTCTAAAGCACACCTGATGCAACATATCAAGGGCTTCATTAGTTGAGTCAAGAGAATTGTCCAAAACATTCAGAGAAAAGATTATTGCCTTGCACAAACAAGGAAAAGGATATAAAAAGATAGGAAAGGCACTGAACATTCCTAGAGATACAGTTGGAAGCATAGTTCGCAAATGTAAAGTTAAAGGAACAGTGGCTACACTACCAAGATGTGGCAGAAAAAGGAAGCTATCAATGGCTGCCACTAGATTCCTGAGGAGGCAGGTGGTCAAAAACCCTCGACTGACTGCAAAAGACCTGCAGCAAGACTTGGTGGCAGCAGGCACCGAGGTTTCAGTTTAAACAGTAAGGCGCATACTAAATGCTGAAGGGCTCCATGCCCGTACTCCAAAACGTACACCACTACTGACCCAAAAGCACAAGAAAAGTTGGCTCCAATTTGCTCAAAACTATAAAAATAAGCCAAAGAGGTTTTGGGATTCTGTTCTGTGGAGCGATGAAACAAAACTAGAACTTTTCGGGCCTATGGATCAGAGCTATATTAATTCACAGTTTACAATAAATTAAGGCATTACCTAAACATATGCAGCAGATTACAATGCTCAGAAGAGTGACAGGAGAATTTCTACATACCCACGTGGTCTTGAATGGTGTATTAAATCAGATTTAAATACTCATTCCATGCTGATGTGACCTACAAGACACTGAGAGTTGTGTGAAAATAATGTAATATTGCATTCTTTGGTAATCAAGTAATGTAAATCATATGGCTCAAAGATGCTGTGTCAAGGGTTAATCCCTTGATATTCCAGCAGCATATAACATAGTCTGTATGTCTGGTTCACTACATGGCCAGCGGGATTAGTTACCGCTGAGATAGCAGATGAGCTCAAATGGAAAAGCTGATGAGTAACAGTGATTTCATTTGGATGAGCAGAGATGACATCTTCACGCATGAGGAAACTTCAAAGCCATATTTGGTGACTCACAAATGATGGCCCACTGAGAGTGGAGTTCTTATATTAGCCAAGATATATAAAAGTCCTAACTACACGTGTGATTAACATTTTTTTCATCGACCCTATTAAATATTGTTCGAAGCTCATCTGCTTTACAGATCTTCTTTTACTAATTCCATATAATATGTTCTGTTCTTCTGTGCTATTCCGAGAGGCTTTTTTAATAGATAAAACCAAAACGAATGCATATCTGAAAATATCTGATTAGAAGCAACAAAATGAGCTGCCATGGAAACAAACATCTTACAGTTTTTGAAGTAGTGTGTGTGAAAAGAAATGGGAACCAAGCACATCCAGCATCACTGGGGCTCAGAGATCATTTCTCACTTTGAAGTGTGCTGTCGACCAGAGCCTGCAGTTGGTGTTGACACAGACTGGGAGCAAACAAAATCTGGGCCATTATGTATTTAATGATGGAAGAGGAGGTAGAGTCCTCCCCCCAGAGACCATAACTGTCACTCTCGAGGTTCTGTGGGCAGCATGCTGTCAGCGAAGATTTAAAGTAATTTGAAAATATTTAAACCGTATTTGCATAATTTGCAAAATATTAAAGTGAATGCTGATGCAGTGTGATTGAGAACTGTCATGGAAAAAGTAAAAGACTATGGCCTGCAACACGAAGCATTTTTTGTTTAGACCAATATTGTGATTGTTTTTTAAATGTCTGCCTCTCTCTGAGATTATTTTGGGCATGTATTCTGGAAACAAAAAAAATGCACAAAGGCAGTAAACTGTTAGATCCTTCAAATCAAAATGTTAGTACATTGTGTTTACAAGAAAAGTAGCACTTAGGAAAGGAAATTAAAACTGCAGAAGTAAACATTAAATCTTTGTTAATGTCTTTTTTTATGTTGCCTTTAAATCAAATGACAGTCCCTGTAATGTGTTGGTTCCTAATGCCAAGCCCACTGTTGCTAGAATATATTCTCATCAGAATTTCCTTCGAAAACCCCTCTTTGAAAAGTAAATCTTGTAATCTAATATTCAAATCAGCTATTAGCGCTGTGCAAACATCAAAACCCTCTCTGAAGGTATGCTGTTACATTAAAGCTTAGCCCTTTGTTCACACTGAAAAATAACATTGTAAAACAGCAGTAGTAGAGAACTGTTCCTCATTCCCCGTCATTGGTTTGTTGATCCAATGAGAGCATGCTGCTCTGAGTCCCCAATGCCAGATTAGCTATGTTTGAATGTGGTCTCAGGAGGGCTCGGCACACAGTGCATATGCAAATAGATTTACAGACAACCAATTATACTGCAAACTCTTCAAACAAAAGGAGCCACAAAGGAGAGACCTGTCATCTCTGGATGGAGTCAGAGACGCAGCATGAACAAGTTTTGATTATAATGCATTGGATTATACCATGAATTGGATTACTGTACATTATAACTGAGTTGTAACATGGTATCGGTGAGAGTAATACAGAAGCCATATCATGATTGACTTGTCATATACACCATACACCATGATGAATAGTTACCCAGTAATCATCTGCAGCCAGCCGGGAAATTATGGGTTATGTAACAATTCTGTATTACATTGATTGTTTGTTTTCATGTTTAAGTGCCTGTGTTGTATAATGGAATGAGTAAAATAGCATTAGCGTTGGCTTTACTGTGGGAGTTTTAACAGATAGTTAAGCCAATTTTCCACAGCCATTAATAGCGATTAATAGTGCTGTTTTACTGGAGTGGCAGTTTGGCCAAAATTCAAATGCATCCAGACCTCTTATCTCCTTAATAAGCACAATATAATATAATACATTATGGCAGTTTGGAGAATGACCACCATCTGTGTTCAACAAGGCTTGCAGTTCTTGTGTGTCCATGTGTGGGTGTTTGTATGTTTTGGGAGTGGGAGGTTGAGGATGTGTATGTGCATGACTGCATGTGTCGTAAATTCACAAATAATACGATTACTCTGGACTATGAGTATTTATCATCTGGAAACAAGATTAAAAGCCTACAGACATGCTAGAAGCTCTATGAAGGTGTCCATATAGGCACAGTGGTGCTATGAAGAATTTGCTAAACTTCAGCATACTAATGACAATGTTAACATGTGGATGTTTAGCCGGTAATGTCTAGCACGGTCACTGTCTTAGTTTCTAACTAGGGTTGCGATGTGCCACGAGATCTCGCAATATTAAAACGATTGCTTTTCGATCGGTCATTTGCGTAACGTCTTCTTTTATAATGTCAAAATGTTGGTCAATTAACCTTGTTGTTTTAGTATGTGAATTAACAGCTTCTACCTGCTGAGAAGATCTCACAGTCAGCAGTTGGGAGATGTTGACCTCAGGTCTCTACACTGAAACCCTGAGGTAGAAGGAGCGGAGGAATGTAGCGCAGCTATGGTAGATTAATTAGTCACACTAACAAATTAAAACACAATTTATAAGTATGTTGTTCTACATGTGTATTTGTGTGATATAGGATTTATGCAATTTACTTTTATTTCTGTTTTTTATTAGCAATATGATATAATTTGTGATAATTTAATTCTTTATTTCATTTATATTTATATACTAGAATTGCTTCTATTCTTTGTACTTCATTATCTATCATACGGGGGTGGGGGGTACAAAGCCTTTTACAGTGCTTGCATATTGCATATGATAATTCATACTTGACAGTCATTTAAATATGATTAGTTAAAACCTTTCAAAATACGCCTGCATTGTTTTGCATTTTGTGACCTTCAGTCAAATAAAACAATTTTTTCAGTTATATATTTCATCATTGAAGTTTTCCTAAAAATCTTGCCTCAACCCATTCTCGTGAAGCAAATATCATGTATCATCTTGTAAGCTGAGTGTGTCATCACACCCCTACTTATAATGTTAGAATGTTAATTAGAAGTAAACACAAAGGTTAGCCAAATATAATGGAAATGTCATTAGTCTTGCTGTTATTTGCTCATAAAAACCATAAAAAGTAGGAGGAAGAATTAAAGGGAAACTGGGATTTTTCAACTTGGAAGCTATTTTCTCATCTTTTTGTGTCTATGTGACTAATGGGGACAACAATTTTTGAAATTGGTTCAGTATTGAGCAAGAGAGCATCAGCCTACAGCCAGAAGACAGCTTGCAATCCAATATTTGGGCCATCCTTAGGGCTGAAATCTTGCAAGAATTGAGTTGTTGTGGGAAGACTTTTAAAAACTTTTTGATAACACTAAACTATGGTTTCTATATTTCTCTGCGCCGGTCGGCATGCAGCTCAGCTCCTCTGTCACATTTGGAGCTGTTTTTCTTACTGTCTCTGTTTGCGTGTGTATGACACCCCACCCCTACCCCTTTATAGCCAGCCCACTCTGTGCTCTCTCTCTTGTGTGTGTGTGTGTGTGTGTGTGTTTAAACACACACAGGCATGCCCACGTGCACACACACACATCTCATTTGTCAAACAGGGTGTTTAATTATTGAAAAATAGTTTTATTTTGAAAAACTTTATTTTGACAATTGACCGGATTCTCTCGTTGCTTTGTTTGACTTCCTGCATGGCTTGACACATTCGGCCGCGGCACACGGAGAAAATAGACCAGACGCCAAAACGATTGTCACACGGCGTGCACCAGCAGCAGGGCAGAGCGCTGCGGCGCTTCTAATGTGAACGACACCATTGGTTAACATGGGACGAAAATGGTTCCGCTCCTCGGCACTTCGCAGCTAATCGCAGCACTTCCGGGTCAGGTCTGAACCTGGCCTTAGACACAATAACAAACAGACCCGATCAAATGAAAGGTAAAGAAAAAAGTTTTATTTCTCTGTAGGGATGCTTACAAGAAAATATTAATGAACATACATTGATGGGTGCTATTGCCCCAAAAGATTACATTGCAGCCTGGTTTGTGCGCAAATTGGAAAACAGGGTCCAGACTGAAAAATGCTTAAGTTCAACAAAGTTATTTAAATTCATCAAGAAGAGGACACAAATCTCTGCACCAAATATCATGGCAATCAGTTCAGTGGTTATTGAGACATTTTACTCAAAACCAAATGTCAACCATATTGTGCTACAAGAAAATTCAGGGGATCACCAAAGTGCATAATATACATCGTTTGTGAACTATGAATGTCTGCATGTTGTAGATGTGGAGATTTATTCATTGGAAAAGATAAAAAAATGACCTGCTGCACATGCTAGATGAAAAGTCCAGAGATAACCAAAGTCAGTAGGCTTTCACCTATGGGCTCCATGGATTTCCATGCTAAATTCTGTGGCAGTCCACCCAATAGTTGTCAAGACAAAACAAACAAAAATGTCAGTTTCATGACATCACAAAGGACATCACCAAATCATTCAGAGTAATACTAATGGGGACCATGAATGTCATGGCAGTCCATCCAATAGTTGTGGTGATATTTCAGCCTGTGAAGTGGCGCCAACAGCCAAGCTGCTAGCATGGCTAACAAAATTGCGACACCGTCTAATGTGATGTCATTAAATGTGACCATTGTATTCCCTGTCTTTGAAGCATAAGTGCAGGTCCAGTACTAAATTGCCCCACATGCTCCATTGTCCACCAAAAACTTCTATCAGCAGGATGTGTGAAGCAACCTTAGTCTCACGGGTGAAAGTCCCTGTTTATTCATATTTGTGGCTATATCCAGTGATCTTACTTGTTCCAATTCCCGTGTGTTTGCTGCATACAGAAGGCAAATACTCATGAATAATTTAGATAAAGGATAATAATGTATGTTTACTGCTTCAGCTGTTTCATATGCTAATACAAACATTTTGGTTTCATCTAGAGATGCACTGTGGATCTGAGAAAAGCATTTGACAGTGAACACTTTCCTCACCTTTGAGACTGAGAGGACCTCAGAAGAACTGAGAAATCATCTGGAAGAAATAGAATAGCATTTGTGTCTGAACCTCAACATTCTCCTTCAGTCTTTTATCCAACACCTGCTGTTTTCCCGTTCACACAGTTCACACTTTCCCAAGCCTTCATTCAAACTCACATTTCACTGTTTCAATGGAGTATGACCACTTTAAAGTCTCTGCATGTACAGTGGACCAGAGGCTCAAGCTGTCCTTGGGAATCCAACATAATAAATGGTTAAGCAGACAGTCATCAACAAGCAGTGAGGGCTTTTTTGCATCAATCCGAACACTACCCTCACAGCCTTTGGCAGGTCAATAAACAGAGTAGTAGTGAAGGGATTGAGGAAAGTGGTGGAGGGAAGGGGGGGTTCCCTACTTGTCAACTCTGTGTTGTTCCACTCATTAAGCATAGTGAGATTAAGCTGCTGGTGAGACAGAGGGGGGCTGCGGTTTGTGGCAAGCTGGATCGGGATGCATGCAGCGGGCACATTCAGAAGCTCGTCATAGGCCTATGAACAGGCGGAGCTGGGAAAACAGACAATTAAATCAATATGACACCAGTCAGCAGATCACTGTGCCGACTACTGCCCCCCCTTGGCCTTTTGGGAGAAAAAAAATCATCTGAAAAAGCTTTTCTCTTCTTCAGCTTCAGGTTGCTTACATAAGAAAATAATGATAAAACTTTGGTCCTGTAGTGGAATGTTTCAAAATGTCATCTTATTGCATCCTATCTTCAACCTATAACATCAAAGTAATGAAAGTTAAAGTTGAGATTTAGACAGACTTTAAAACACCTTTCAAGGTTTTAGGAACTGTATAACCTTCTTGCTGCAGTAAATTACAAAACTAGAATTTACTCTTGAATCAACTATTGTGAAAGGCACAGTGGTAAGATTTTAGTCTATAACAAACTTCAAGCTGTCTTGGAGTTACTTCTTTAACTTTTCAACATGAGATTTCCACACATAGATACAGTACATATAGTGGGGTCCAAAAGTCTGAGACCACTTTGCCATTGACTTGAATATATATCCACTTACATACACAAATACACAAATAAAAGAAATAAGGGTCATTGGCAAAATGTTTTTTCTTTAATTAGGGTTTAGGATTATTTGTTTCCATACTTTCCATATTTTTGTGAACCACATTTTTGAAAACCTTTTAGAGGTACAATAGACTAAAGTCTGTAAGTGTTTCACTGCAAATAAAGAATACGCTTAAAGGATTTGACAGACTATTCTCATGCAGAGCCAAACCCACAGTGAATTGATCCTCTTGACTTTAAACTATATTGCATAGTCCAGATGTTGTGATGCATAGCCCAACAAGCCAGCGAAGTTCTGTTAACAAAACCATGTTCCCACACATGCACAATGGCATCTGCCGTACAAAAGAATCTACTCTCTGGAAACTGAAAACACAATTGCTGGTATTAGTCTGTGGAGCCATTTCCGAACAAACACCATGACTGCAGTCTTTGGGCCAAAGGAACATGTTATCCAGTTATAACAGTGTGACTCATTGAGAGTTTGCATATAATTCTTGAGCGTAGGATTCATTCATGGTTGGTTTGGTGCTGCACATGAGTTTGTTTACATGCCAGCGATACCATCTTGTTCTCATAATATAATTTTTAAAAAATCGTCTTTGACACCTGTTGCAGGTCTTCCCTCCTCTCTGTCAAGTTTTCACATTGTTATAGATAACTTTGTATGGCTTTGATGTTATTCCACACCACCTTTGTGAAATACAATATTAATTGGAGATATATTGGATTAGATTGCATCCCATATTCATATTCCAGGCACTGATATTACTATGTGCATTCCCTGTTATAACAGGACTTTGTACAGTACATCATAAAGCCATGAACCTATAAGAAATTTAGAGAAAAATGGAAGAAATTTAGGATTCCTGCAAAATCAATATTCTCCTTTTACCAGTGAAGTACATTTCTCTCTCTCTCTGCCTCTCACTATCTCCATTACTCTCTCTCATCATTTCATTTTCTCTCTCGTCTCAGATTCTCATTAACACTGCTGCCCTGTTGGCTCTTCGCTTCCTCTGTTCCCCCCTTTGTAATGCTACAGAGCCACTTCTCTTTTCCTTAGCTCGATTCAGCCCCTTTCACCACTTCTCATAAACAATGTGTCAAGAGTATGAAAGTAATAGGTGGGGGGGGGGGCAAGGAGACATCCAATTAAAAGCACAATGCATTATTTCACAGCTCCCCCTCTCTACCGTCTCCTGAAGCCCTTCAGATTATATAACAGCTCAGTGTCAACGGAGCCAGCCTGTGGAGGACAAGTTAAGGGGGTCTTCGCCAATGATGCAGCTCAGCGACTCTGGACTTTCCCCAGCAGCTTGCGTACTATCCCTCCACTCCTCCTCCTCCTTCTCCTCCTCCTCCTCCTCCTTCTTCCTCCGTTTGCCATATCCACCCACCCATCCACCCACCAGCCCACCCTCTCCCTGCCTTTCTTACACACACATACACACATACACTCAATCACGAATGCACAGGGATTGCAGCAACAGCAGCAGCACCGCGAGATGGAGATCTCCGCTGCGTGTGTGAGTGCCTGTTCCCGGTGAGTGCAGGGACAAGAGCGAATGAGTGTCAGTGATGCTTGAATGAGGTGTATTAGGGAGAAGAGGGGGAGAGAGCGGAGGAAAAAGCAGGAGGGGGATATCAGTGAGGACCCGATGAGGTTTTGAGGCAATGTCTGTCTGCTTGTTTCCCTCTCCCATCCTGATAACCTGAATCTTTGCTGGATGTGCCACAACTCTTCCAGCTGTCACTGCAGTGGCTGCCTCTCACTCGGTCCTCCCGCTGCCTGTGAGAGCTGCTCCCGTGGCTGGACAGAACCCTGGCACCCAGTGAATACATGGATACACGCTGGCTCCAAAGGGGATCTGTGCTTTCTTGTCCTTTGCACCTCTGATCTGTTTCTCAAGGTAAGAGTTAGACTTCCCTTTTGAAGTTGCACATATATTGAAAGGTTTTGCAGAAAGAGTGGAAAATCCAGCTGGTATGGTATTAAAATGTCATTTGAATCAAAGTGGTTATCAGAAGAAAGCATAAATTATCATAAAATACTGTTAAAGTCCTTGGTAGTGTTGCATGCATGTGTATGATCCCTGCATGCATCAGATATGGATAAATTAGGGAGGGGGCATTTCTACTCCCAAGCAGTCGAAGGTTTAGTGACTAATCAGGTGAACTCGTAAAAGGTTTTTCTTTACAATTGCAAATGTAATTTTTCTTTGATTAATATATTTATTATAATGCATGTCTTTGCAGCCTTTCACAGATGTGCAGTATTTGTCTCATGAGGCACGAGCTGATTATCAAGATTGCTGTACGTACAAGATTATCTGGACTTTGTAGTGAAGAATATTGATGACAGAATCTGATTATATTCTATATTGCACTTTAATAGACTGAATATTAACCATTTATTGGAAAAGACCTAGTGTATTAAGTGGCGCAGACTGTACACCAAATTTATATGCAGTGAGTGATGTGATCCTCAAGGCTGAATTTGATGAGAGGTGGTTTCAGACTTATCATGACTAATGACATGTGTGATCTGGGAAGCTCAAGGGTACTGCATCACATGCAGAGCTGCACTTATATTTGCTCTCAGTCGTTGCCCCCCCCCCCCCCCCCCCCCCCCCCACACACACACACACACACACAGACACAGACACACACAAACACTCTCTCTCTCTCTCTCTCTCTCTCTCTCTCTCTCTCTCTCTCTCTCTCTCTCTCTCTCTCTCTCTCTCTCTCTCTCTCTCTCTCTCTCTCTCTCTCTCTCTCTCTCTATTTCCTACGCGTCATTCCTTGACTACCTAAATTTACAGGAAACACGTAGAGTAGCTGTGCCAAACACACTATGGTTTGTCTATCTCAGCATCTTCGTTCACTTGTTATCTACATCATGTTCTACATCACAGCCCAGTTAATCATCTCTTCAACCTGAGTGCACATGTATACCCATAGCCCCAACCCCTTATTAATCAATGAATTCATCAGGATGATGCACTATAGATGTAAGCTGCCCAACTAAAATGTAAGAGGCAGAGACCGTCTTTGTTCTCATTATGTATATATATACATATATATATATATGGAGAGAGAGAGACCTACACTAGCAGCAGAGCATGTCATCACAAAAATGTCCTTCTGTATATCACCCTCTCCAAACTTACTTTTCCCAAGGATCCATTTCACAGCCAGTGCTCTCATCCAGGAGATGGGAGCTTTTTAAACCTCCCACTATAACAGAAAGTGCTGCTCAGTGATAAATCTTTTAAACCAATGTCATCAAGCAAACTTTCACAGGTGTAGCCTGCAGCCAGGATAGATACAGATAGTACTGTACGACAGCTGGAATAAGACTGTGTTTGTATTTGAGTACCCATGACTGTGGAGTTCTCAGCACTGGTTGGGATTGTTTTCAAAAAATGGACAAAACACAATATAAAAATCTTGGACCATAGGGGCTTACAGTGCTGCTGGAATAACAGCTTGATAGTGTGATGGTGTATTGAGGAAAGGATTACTGCAACACAGTTGTGTGTAAGGGCAGAACCTATACTGTACATTTTCACAGGGTAGGAATGCACATTACTACACACGCACACACACACGACCTTATGGATTGGACACAGGCACAGCACAGTGATATCTTGTCCTTTACATTGTGCTTGTGTAGGCATAGTTGATGCAATGTCAAGCTCCTCAATTTATGCACATAATAATAAAATATTCCTCGTGCAAAATGGATACATTGCACAGTCACAATACATATGGGGATGATGAGCAAAGCATCAACCTGTGTTATAATGAAAAGTGCGGCATTTACTTTGCAATACAACCTTGTGTAGCATATATTACTAAAATGGTGCTACAGCATTGAAGAGCATCCTATGTTTATGATGCGTATGTGTAGGTCACTATGTTTGAGGAGCAGGGGTTCTACTATAATAACATTACTTAACTATTAATGAGAGTGGCTAGACAGCGTTATCCGATGTAAATACCTGACTGATGCACTTCAGTAATTATTGTGTTCATATAGGGTGACGGTGATCCAAGCAAAGCCGTCTCTCTCTCTCGCGGGTGCTGCTTTGCGATGTGGCATAAATCATGAGTCAGCAATGTTGTAGACCTGCTATTGCACGGAAAATGGATCCAACCCCCCCATTAACATTCTTTTCAAACAGCCACGTTTCTACACCATTGTTGTTCATAATAAATCAATCATGGTACTGTAGCTAAAGGTGTTTTTTTCTTTTCTCTGTCATACATGCAGCATTTTAGCATGAAGAACTGAAGGGCAATTGGAACAGACAACGTGGTCTGCCAGCGTACATAAGGAGATTTCAGAGGATTACTTTTGCAATTTTAGAGTCAATGCATTATTCATAATCCTTTGGATAGCTGAGGCCAAATCAGGGAAGGACCTCAGGTCATTAGCAGAGATATAGCTCGCTTTGAGAAGAGGAGGAGGATGGTTTGGAGGATGAGGAGAAAGAAGGCGAGCAGGCAAAGGAGATTCTCGTTCATCTGAATATATCACTTTCTCTCTTACTCCGTCTTTCGTCCCACACTCACTCTCTGTGTATCTGATTTCCAACAATAATAAGCTGCTGAAGAGCTTTTCTTTATTCCCTTTGTGCAAATCACCATTTAGCCACGCTACATGCCTCACATGACTACATAAGAAATTGTATGCACTTGGAGGAGACTTCCTGCAGATGTGATTACCTTTTCAATGGTGTTATATTGGCATTTCTGAGTGTGAAACAGTATGATCCTATGTGAATCAACATCAAACAAATTCTCTTTATCCATAGAGCCACTTCAGACAAACAACTAAAGGCTAAAATCAAAGTGCATACTAAGCTATGTTTCAGAACAAATATCAACCCCCCCCCCCAAAAAAACAAAATTCAGCTATTCCAAATTCAAAAACAACTGTGTGTAAATTCATGACACAGCATACCATATTGTTCATGTATAATGAGGCTGAGCTAGTTGCTCATTTTTTCCCCCTCATCTGGCACTGAATGCATTGCAATGACTGAAATGACACTGGAAGAGGTTGGCGTGCTGTGTTGTTTTTTTTCTTTTCTTTTTTTTTATTGAGCGATAATAGAAAGCAAGATGAAACATAGTTGCCTCAAAATATATTCCATTTCATCAACAGTTTAAGCTCAGGTTAGGTTACAGTGGACAGTTTGCAAGGTGAAACACATGGCAGGAGTCCCAAGGAATACGGCCTCACGATTCTTTTTATTAGTCCTTGTCTGTGTGTGTGTGTGTGTGTGTGTGTGTGTGTGTGTGTGTGTGTGTGTGTGTGTGTGCACAAGCTCCTTTAAAGTTCTGGCAATGTCTTCTCTTTGCAAAGGTGACTACAAAACTCAAACACAGCACTGTAATTCTCAGAGACACACAAGAAGGTGTACATGTACAGATTTACATTATATATTATTCTACTCATTTAAGTGTCTTTTACACATTAAGTTATTGGATCACACTAACTCAACATGAACACATCAGATATAGACATTCATCTGATCTAACCATCGTTTTCCCTTTACAAAATATAAAAGGAGCAGTGAAACTGACAATAAGGAAATGTCTCCTCAGTATAAATTTCCCCACCAGAACAATCGCATTTATTTATTTACAATATCTCAAAATGATAAAACATGATTGCTTTCAGGGAAGTTGTGACACCATGAACAGCTTGCATTTATGGGGTAATAAATGATTCATTAGAGTTTATTTATCGTGTGGTGTCTTGTCATATGAAAATGATTAACCAGCTCTTTCTGATGTTTTCTTTCAACCATATCAGACATCATTTCATTTCCTTCGTACTGCTCGGTATATTTCATGCGCAAGATATGAAATGTGTTTCATCAGGGATGAGACAGAAAATGCAATATTTCTCATTTGATCATGTGGAACTTAATTCATAACTCTGCATGGGAAATGACTATAAACAAGCAGCACTTTATTGTATTCTGAACCTAATTTTTAGCTCCTTTGTGTGATCAAAGCTGTCTGTGATTTATTATATGATCAGTATAAAAGCTATGCTTAAATATGTGAAAATGATTGAAAGACTTTAGAATGAATGACATTTAAAGTGCTTTAAACTATTTGGTTATGATGAATCAAACATGAAAAATGTGTTACTAATTATATGACAAATTTATGTGAATCATTAGTGCATCATTAGGATGATAGTAGCTAAACTGGATACATATTGTAAGTGAAGCAGAACAAGTCTAGTTCATCATAAGTACCACATTTCTAAACACAAAAAGTTATGGTTTCATTTGATTATCATTAGAAAATAAGTATTAGATGCTTCAGAGCAACCGTTTGATCGTTGAACTGTTAAACCAAATGGTAAAAAAGTTGTTAAAAACATGTATTTTACACTTTTTTAACACCCCTACTCCTCTGAAGTGAAAATTATTTATTTACAAATATGCTCAAATGATTTCAAGCCATTTATAAACTTATGAAATCACTTATGGTTGAGTTGAAAAAGTCTTCATTAACTGTTTCTTTCTTATAGCCCTTAAAAGGAAAAAGTTGATACAAAGTCACAACAAACAATATTCTGTAAACATTTAAAATTTAAGGTCAGTTCAGTCAGCCAACTCACAAATTTATGATGTAATCACAGAGTATGTACAGAGTTTATATTTGGTGTCTCATCACTTTATGCAGCACAGCTAAGATTGGGGAAGTGATGATAATACATTGCATACAGGGGAACTTATAGCCTAGGTTGATACAGATACAATACTATAATCTATATTTTTATGGTATTGTATTTTAGTATATTTGCAGTATTTTTGCTGCTCTTTGTATTTTATTGCTATTGTTGGGGCAATGTCGAGGAGCCCAAACCCCCAAATTTCTACTTTCCTATTCTTGTATAATGGGATGTAACAATAAAGGAATCTTGAATCTTGGATGCGGGAGCTCAATGCCAGTTATTATGTAGAATCTGGTATATGTAGGCTATAGCTGCTGTATGTTCATTCTGCTGCTAGGAACCTCAAACCACAAGGGGACTATAATATATAGTAAACACTTTCTACTGATCTGCTGAGCATCAGCCGCTCTGTGGACATTCTTTAACAAAACACCTCCAGCCACTGCAGGGAACAATACCATCAAGTGACCAGAGACAGATAAATCTAAATGCAGCAACTCCCAAAAAATATTATTAAATGTTGTGAAGCATTGATAAGAAAACCATTAATGCATGTACTGTATGTACAGTAAGCATATGGTTGGAAACAAGCCAAACTGAGTGTAGAACAGAGGGGAAAAGTACGGCAATTTGGATATTATTATGATATGAAGAATAATAAAACAGGCTGTGACATATACCCATTTGTTTTTGTTAGCATGTTTCATAAATAGTAGCTGAATATATATCTGTATGACAAATGTAAATATGACTATCCTATGTCTGAAGAAAGGTATTTCCTATGAAGCCAAGTGCATTACACATCAGCCATGTTTGAAATTTGCAATGATCAAGTAGTAAACCCATAAAAATGATATTATCTAAGGGGGATAACCTGCAAAACCAATTGAGCCCAAAACACTGATAATGCAGAAATGTGAGTATTCTTATTTCTCCACTACATCAGTAACATAAATGTGTTACCATGCATTTGTAAAACAAAAGCCAAAAGAAAAATAAGGTATGCCACCACATATACAGGAGAGCAATAAAGCACTAGCATTCTTGGCAGTGCTATACCTGTAATTTAATGATTTTGTCAGACACACAAACACCACCTGAACAGAGCAACATTAACTCACAATAGATACAGGCTAGCATAAATGCTTAGCTTGGTGAGGTGAAGCACAGCTGAAACTTCAATTACATTTTGTCCACAAAAATGTTTAGTAGACTCACAGTTTGACCATCTTTACATCATGGATGGACATGAAACTCTCCCGGTTGAATCAACTGTACAACTGGAAATGAAAGTGTCTGGTTCTTTGATAGAAAAGTGGAAGTGAGAAGTTACATGTCACTACCAAAATACATCTCTAAGAAACATCCAATCACAGAGCTTAAACTTATGTTATGTGCACCGCTAATGGTGGAAGCTAAAGACTACACTGTTGTGAAAACTGATTTTACAGTCTACTGCTGCAACTAATTCACATTTGGATCCCTGTTTTCCACCTCTGACTGGCTTTTTCTACATAGCAGCAGCTGAGGTTCATGGGTATTGTAGTATTATAGAAAAGGAATATGTTTTTCAGAGGTAAAGCTGCAATAATACGAATTGGTGGTCATAACTTATGTCCATATGATCATTACAATATCTGGGAGTGCCCCATGTGTATATGTTAAGCAAGATTAATGGTATAATTAAAAGAAAAACTGGAAATGGAAATACAAAAGGGAACCAGCGGCACCACTTAGCAACTCAATTGAAGCTTAAATTGAAACTCTTATTGCAAGGTTAAAAATGTATGTCTGCCTGTCTAGTAGTAAGTAGTTGCCTCCCTGAACAAGCTCACAAGACTCGTGAACCATCTGTTGTTTCCAGAATGAAAAAAGAAGAAATTAAAACAATAGTTTACTTTCAAGTGTTTTCCATATCTTAAGCAAAGCACCATATAACTATGGCTTGTTTTTCAAAATGTCTGACGTTTCCATAATACTATTTGGGTAACACTTAATAATAATGGCTCATGATGTATATGATACGATATGGACGTATCACAAATCCCTGTTGCTCACCAATAACAATGATCAAGTCGCTGACTTTATGTGATTAGTTCACACTTAATAGATCATCAGTTAAGGGATGTTAATTCACAGTTACTACTTTCATTGGCATGCAACCAAATTAGCTGGATTCATCCTACATGAAAGTTTATTACATTTCAGAACCATGCATTTGCTTTACCTTGTGAGGCAGCTGAAGATCACAAATATCCATCTTGTCAGGCTTGAAGTTATGTGCTTGTGGCTGGACCACTATTGTTTCTGACCAATCAGTGTCCTAGAACTATTGGAACTAACAGGCGTAGTGTAGGTGTGACGACAATTAGAAGCAATAGCCAGTGATAGAAGGGGATGGACAGATGGTTCATCCAATCACTAGCCAAGAATTATTTTTGAAAATACCTGCTCTTTTCCAAGCAGTTTGTAAGGACAACTCAGATGGTTCTGTGTAACAAACCATCTGGCATGTCAGGTTAGCATTTACTCAGCCTCTCTAAAATTGCTTCATATATCTGAGAGAATAGGCCCAATGGTATTTTTCACACATTTATAACATAGTGGGTGGAACATGAGGTTTACTTTTTTTTTCTTTTCTTTTTTGTGAATTGCTACGTGGTAGAGAAAGATGCACCAAAACCAGAATCATCCAAAGGGTTGAGGGGAATGATCAGACATGTTTGAAGGTCAACATAAGTGCCATAGGCTTACCCAATAAACTGATGACTGAGTGTTTATCCTCATAGAAATATGAAGCTGAGAAAAATGTCTGAAATATACTTTAATATGGGAGGAATTCAGATAATTCGTTACCACTACTTGAAGTGGAATAGTTTCATGCATTATTTTATGATCACCTAACATGCCATCAATTGCATCATTACACATACAAAGACATGTTTCTAAGTTATATAAGTAAACAAGCTAAAAAGATGAATTGAGCTAAATTGAGATCTTTATGCAGATTCAAAATATGATTAAAAGCACTTGTTGTTTTTTTTACTCATTAGCCAACAGTTTGTTCAAGCCCTGTTAAAAGTCTCTATTAATAGCTTGTATGACTACATGTGTCTTCACAGTCACAATTGCATTTTTGACTTGCTGATGATGATGGTTATTTTTATCCTCGTTGTGTAGTTTGCATGTTTCACCATGTATCTTGACAATTACTGTGCTTAAAACATATATTAATTTCTATTTTGTTCACCTTTCACTCACAGCATTTTGTTATATATACACATAAGTTACAATGAGTTAAGACAAAAATTCTGATTACCTGCTACAGTGGCGCGATCCTAGATCAAATTCCTAGATAATCATGAGATTCAGATTTTTTTCTCTTTTACCTCTTTCAGGAAATATGGTGAGCAAAGAGGACACCAAATGCATCGTTCTATCAAATTCAGATGAATCAGATTCAGAGACAGCCCCATCACATAGCCTTGATGAACAGTCTGGACAGCAGGTGAAGAAGAGAAACAAGGCCTTACAAGTACGTTTTAAGGATATCTGTGACGCTCAGAATGAGCATAGGGGAAGGCGTTCCAGATCCATTTCCTGTAAAGTGACACACAGAAAGTACATGACCATGCCTGCCAGACGCTCTATTCCAAACGTGACCAAGAGTACTGGTGTCCAAACATCGCCAGACCTCACTAAACGATACAAGACTTTCCCTTTTGAGAGGAAAAAAGGACATACATTTAAGCATACTGCTTTGGTGGAAGATTACAGAGGACACAACAATGGTTTTTTGAGTGATATAAAAGCAGGAGAAGAGGATGGACAACCTATCGGGGAGTCCTCTAATTACAAGGGTAAGATTGTGGGGCAGACAAAAGCACTGCTTCACCACACTGACAGCAGTGATACAGAGGATTTGCTCTCCAGTGCCAACTGTGTGGATGGACCCTCGTGTCCAGACTCATCACAAGAGTGTCATCCAAACAGCACTCCCTCCAAGAGTGAACAAGAGTACCAGGTTTGTGGGAAGAGGACCAAACACAAAGGATTACCCCGAGAAGATATGGACACTGGCACCTCCTCAAAGCGTCAGCTGGCTAACTCAGAGTTTACACAGGACAAGTCAAAGGGCATGGGCCCTGTTGCGTGGAATTCTTTGACACAGGTGGAGTCTTTAGGAAGCCCCTCTGTGAGCTGTAAAAGGAAGAAGGGCACACAGCTAAATGAACAGCAGTCACAGACACTTCCCCATAGTGCCAAATGCTCTGCACAGTCACAAGGGCAGTGTCGGACAAGGCATGTGTCGGCCTCCTCTAAACTCCAGCAAACAGTTGGGGGGGACAAGGGATTTCCTCCGGGAGATACAGGAGCCCCAGGCATTGGGAGCAGCCAGCAGATAATGCCCTTATCTGGAGACAAGGATATCAAAGCACAGCTGCAGGCCATGGAGACTCTCATCAACTCGAGCCAGGAGACCATCAAGGTCCTACTTGGAGTTATTCAGGAGCTGGAGAAAGGTGAAGCACAGAGAGAGGGGTGAGTAGAATAGCCTTAGGGCCTGATTTACTAAAGGTTTGCGTGTGTAAAAACGTGTACAAAATTAACATCACCCGCAAGCTGATCTACTAACACAGCGCACTGAGGTTTGCGTCTCAACTGTGCAAGATAGCACGCACTGTCCATTTAGTATGTTTGCCATAATTAATATGGGGTTTCAACCCCAGTGTGCAAAATACAGGAAGGAGAAAATGCAAATATGTTATTTAGAACACGCATTGTGACCAGACCTGAAGGTAATTTTTCTGACGCTAACTGCGTCTATAAATAATACCTTTGAAGAGCAGGTATTAACCAGCTGCACTCAGATGACTTTTGTTACTGTAGAGAGGAGGAGACGGAGGCACAAAAACAGAATACGTACAGGACAGAGTTTTTCCACCCGTGTTAATAATTTTGGAGTGGAATATTTTTGGTTTTACTAACAGCATCGACTTTGTCACAAATAATCTCCCATATGTGGATTTTTCTGGTAATATTTGTTGTAACTCAATATATTTGTTAACCTCTTCCACTAGAACCTGAACACATTTCATTTTGCGCTTGCAGCTTTCTGCTCGTTCAAACTCTCCTTTCAGACACGCAAAACATTTAAATACTGCTGTCTCCACCCTGTTGCACCTGTTTTCATTTATGCAGTTATTCTTAGTAGATCACCCACAAAACGCAAATGAAACGCGCAATCTATTGCACTGCGCACGCAATTTAGTACCCACTATTTGGGATCTTAGTAAATCAGGTCCTTAGAGTGCTGACTTTCATCCATGCAACCAAGCCAATATTATGCACACTATCAGAGAATAAGCAAACTTAAAGGACAACAACAGATGCCTAATGTTGCATTTTTGTAGCTTTAAATGGAAACTGTGTAACTTGTACAAAAAGTAGATTGTTTGTTTTAAAAATATATATATCTCTGTGCAATAAAAATAACGTATCAAAACTTTTTTTTTTTAAGTGGTCATGTACAACCACTTTCTGGATGTGCCAGCTGAGAGTACTGTCATATCTGTGTCCCCAAGCAACAAAGTGTAAAACAACGTTTCCGCTGTAAAAGACAAATAAAGACATCAATGACACACTCCACAGTAGTGGGTGGCGATAGTGAGTCACTTCATTGTTTGCCAGTCACCCTAAAACATGAAAAGAACAAGAAGGAAGCCGAGCATAACAAAGAGGTTTAGAGTTAAAGCCAAAATGGACTGGAAATGTTGGTAATAATCCCTTATAGCACAGAATAACTGCAAGTATGGTATAGGATAAACTTTGAGTCTATCTATGAACTGCACTAAATGTTTACAATGAACAGTTTTTACAGTTTGCTTTTGTTGTCTAGAAGTTTGCTTAAAAGCCATATGATGATGTTCTTGCCTCGTCAGTTTTCCTTTTAGTTATATGACAATATTCCCAGATTTTAGGAATTAACTTGTAAAGTGCAATGCAATTATTTGTAATGATGGGCTAAACTACAAGTATTTGAAAATGTGATTACAGTGGTGTAATACGGTATAATAACCAAGCCATCAAGGTCTAATGAGGCACTTCAAATTTCCACTAGAGCACATGTTCCTTCTGTGTAATTTTAATGCAAAAGCAATTGTGCCTCCAACAATCCTTTTTGTGACATATTTCATTAAAGATGTACCTTTAAAAAAAGACAAAAAGGAATAACAAGCTTCATAAAGACTTTTATAGCAGTGCAATTGTAAGTAATCAATGTGCTCCATCTCTAAAACCCATGGCAACACAAAGCAAATTGTATTTAGTGCTTATCCATATCCAGTGGAGAACAAGACACCCTAGTGTGGCTCTGTGGAACTTGGTTTTCAAGGCCCAATTAGTGAAGCCTCATAACACTGCCTTTCATCTCCACAAAACTGTGCCTGCTATAGTGCCTTCACTGTGTTCAACATTATTAGAGAGGTGCAGTTACAGGACGCCATGCCTGCCTTCCATTGTACGTTTCCAAATACTCTCCCTTTTACAGCACAGTTGGACAGTCAGATAGCATTCTTTGAAGGAATACTTTTAGATTTACCAAAAAGCCTTAGTGTTCTCACCTAGGACAAAAGCATGATGTGATTTTTCAAGCACTCTTATTAACATACATGCAGTGATAAAAGAATAAAGCAATCTATTGTTCCAGCAGGAATTCAAAATTAACAATCTCTTTGTAAAAATACTTTTTTTTCATAGGAGTTACCTCAAGTTCACTGTTTACCACAAAAAAAAGAACATTATTTAAGAAAGGATCCTACTTCTCATTTCTGTTTTGGTTTGAGATTGTATATGCTATCAAAACTGTCTCCTGGAAAAGTACAGTGGGAATTCCTGCGATTTGTCTCACATCTTATTTTTCAAAATGAAAGCAAAAGCATTTTTGTGACACTTGATGATGTCATGTCTGCTTTCAGTTAATCGTCTCACTAAAAAAAGGAACTCAAAACAATGTTTTAGGGTAATCTGTTTCACATATCTTGATGGCACTCGTGATTGACATACATGCAAAAAAGTGTCTCTAAAAGATCAGATGCTTTACTTTTTTGCTCAATCAAAGCATTACTGAATATCTACAGTTAAGGCCTAATCATATTATGTGTATTACATAAACTGTACAGTAAAGTTTAATGTGTTGATCACCACCACTACATATTTTATAACAACCACAGTCTCTTCAGTTGCAGCTTGTGGTATCATTGCTAGAATCAGTGACTGTGATTCCCCACATCATGTCCACCATCTCATTGCACACACTCACAATAACACATTACATGTCATATGAAACAATGAGTCTTGACCTGATTGCAGCGGTTGTTCATAGGTTATCAGTAAAAAATAAAATACTGTGAGAAGAGTTATAGTCATGAAAGAATGTTTTAATTTATGCATTGACAAGATAGTTAATCAGAAGGCCTCTGAAATGTTTTATTGTCTTGTGCACCTGGAGGTGAAGATAAAGTGGGTCTTGGAGAGGTATCAGACTTCTATGATAGTAGACAACTTTGACCGAGGTATGTCCACTTGTTTTTCTCTCCCAGCTGGCGTGATCCAGCAAGTGCTGGGCTGCCGTGTAAAGATGACAGTTAGTGTTTAGCTTTTGGTATCTGACTATGTCCATGTATACGTGCTGTACCCCGAACTTCTCCGATCAGATGAGTCATATTTAACTTATATATTCAAGTGAGGACAACTGTGGCTCGTTGAGTTATTCCTTTATTTATCAGAGTAACGGTTGGTCTGAAGTACAAGTTTTCCATGACAAATACTATGCAGTGCTCAGGCAGGCAGAGCACAGCAGGCACGTAGGGGGGTGGGGGGTGGACAGTGAAACTGGAATGAGGAGGGCAGAATATATCCCAGGACAGCTGACGTAGGCAAACAACACAGCAGTGAATCTGTGCCAACAAACAGTCAGCTTAGAGAATGACTTTCAGAGGTGCAGGTTTTTTTTTTTCCTATGGAATAATTATCTGCGCCATTCTGTGATTTAATACCAGCGCCACAATATTGGGGTCATGAACATTTTACCCTGAATAGGAAAAAGAAGTGGGAGGGGGGTTTTTTTTGTTGTTTTTTTTCTCTCTGGTTGTGCAGAGTACACGCAGTGATTATAAATTTAGGTTAATACGCTTTGATTATTTGAGCGAATCTCTTTAAATTACAAGGCAGTAGATAAAAAAGCCAGACAGCAGCACAGCACTAGTTTAGACCTTGTCTCTGCAGTGAGTTACTGTCCTTGCTCACAGCTGTTCAAAGAGACTTCATTTGAGAACAGGGCAGGATGGATGAACTTGTTGACCTTGAGCCCCCATCAGCATTTTCGATCCACGCAGAGGCTGTTCTGTCACCCCCAATGAGGTCACCTCTCATGTCATGGCGAACAGTTGAGGTTCAACCCCCCCCCCCATATGTCATCCATCAGGGTGAAGTGCTACCCTGACAGCAAGGAATTACATGTGCAGCTCTAACACAGCCCCTCCCATCATCCTCACAATACTGCAGCCTGCTGCTAGATGCAGTGATATATAGCACAAATACCAATATGTACACCTGCACACCTCTACCAAACTCAAATGGGGAAATATGAATGAAAACTGGCAATATTCAACCACCAAAAGCAATTGTGTATTTAACATGTGCACACATAAGCCTTTGCTGCGCCACAAGAGATTGTTTATACTGTAGTTGGCTCTTTGTGGAAGTCCTTCCACATAACAAATTATAGCTCTTATACAGAGCAAACACCAGCCCCTTGAGGTAATGTACTTATACTAGACTTAGACAGGGGATACAATTCATCTTGTTGATTGTTCTTTTCATGTTTATTGTGTCTGTAGCAAATTAAGTTGGATGAGAAATACAAAAGATGTACAGTAAAGCACAGAATATAAAGATATTGATTTCACATTATGTGTGATTCATGTACAGTTAGTTGCTACTTACTTCTATTGCTATAGGATAGAGACACAGAGCACATTTTCAAAATACGTCATGGCAGAGTGAGGTAATCCTGTTTTGAAAAATCAGCAAGCCTACACACTTGATTAACCAAATCTGATAGAACCACAGGATCAGAACCCCTGCTGCATTTTCGACTGTTGGGAATAAACAACACTGGGTGAAAACCAAGCTGAACAAATTTGTCTGATAGCTGATACCCACAGGTGTTGAAATATGGAGCTAAAACCTGTCAAATATATCTTTTCATCTTTCTGTTCACAGGCTCTCCTACCGAACAGGACAAGACACAGCAAATTGTGACACTTGTCGAAACAGCGCATGCATCATTTACAGGTGGGCCTTTTTCACTGCCAGTGTGTCGTTAATTTTGCATTTAATGCTGTTTTCTGTATGATAAATCAGTATGATAGGATGAGTACCTGAGGTGTGCAATGAGACTGTCTTGGGCAAATATAAACAAGATTAAGTGCATTGCATTTACATCGGTTTGAGTGAAGCAATACAGCTAAAACAGTTTTAATGAGTTTATGTAAAAGCAAATTGAATCCAAAAGAGAAACATTTTAGTCCAGGTACTGGTAATACTATATATACTGTGTGTTGCACTATAGTATGTGTTGCTACAATGAATGTATTGTATGTATCTTATTGTGGTGTTCTGATATGTTATTTGCTGAAATATTGCTCAGAGGCAGGTGGAAAATACACTCAAGCTGTAATCTTGAGTTATTTGTCACTGCAATCCAAAAGCCTCTACTGCTGAACTCCCTTGTTACCTTGATCTGTAAAACAGGAAACAGACAGGTGTTTGGAAAATACTTTCAAGCCCTGAAAATATAGTTTGTACAGTGGGAATTCTCTGTTGTTTTCATGTGGCCAGAGTGAAAGTAGCTTAAAAACCCATTTGTCATATATTGTAGATGTAAACTGCATATCCTTTCTGAATGTGCTGCATATTTAACATCATGCAGACTATAATAAAGAATTGTTTTAAATTTCAACTATTATCTTTTTTGAGGGATGTGCAGCCTTACAATTATCACTTTTGGATTATTTTGGACAAATAACACTTTAAACATGACCTATATTGAATGTCTACTTATGATAAAATCCTACTGCAAAGAAAAGAGAAACTGTTCTGTCCTGGACACTTCCTTAGAGACCTTCTGATTTACAACACCCTTTCTACAAGATGTCTCTTCTCTCCTCTCCCTTGACAAATTGACCCAGATTATGGCTGATTTAGAAATCAAAGCAGTCAAAAGGTCTGAGGCCACAGCAGAACTTTGAGGAAGGATCTCTATTTCATATAAGATTCAGGAGGTTGAGAAAATCATCGGGCATCATGCCAGAACCACTCATACTCATGGGTGCCTGGTCATGTTTCAATATGGGGGACAAACTTGAAAAGATACATATCTGGAGAGGGTCTCTGGGTCTTCCCCCAGAAAAAAAAGTTATTTAAAACAAATGTCCCGCATATATTCACCACCTTAGCTCTGTTTCTTAACTTAAGTCAAGAAACAGCTACCTGCACTATTCTAGATTATATAAACTGAGGATGCAATGTAAACCAAAAGTGCATGAAGAACAGTATATAATTGAGTAGATCAGGACAGGAAAGGATTATTAGAAGAATAAAACGGAAAATATGTTGCATACAAACCTAAAAACCTATCAGTGGGAATTGCGGAAAGTTTCAAAGTGAGAGAGGCACAGAGCATCCCCATAACGATAGTGACTCACTCTCACTCCTGACTGTGTGCACACAGTGCGAGAGGAAAGAGAGAGATGCTGTGCTGCTGCCAGAAGAGCTGCTGATAGAGATTACTCTGAGCAGCATGCATGGGAATAAATTATAATATAATAGATTTGTATATATTTCTGGCTTTACCCCTGATGGTCTGAATAAGTCACTGCTGCATTGTGCTGCTGTTGCGCTCTGCTGCTCTGTCTTGTCCGTCTCTGCACTGTTAGTGTCCTCTTTTCACATGCGAGAAATAGAAGTGGGACATTACAATGTGTGAAAAGTGTCAATTACGTGAGTCTCATTGTCAATGCGTGAGAATTGGCAGTCCGGTTAATAGCCATGTTACATTTAAAAGAGCTGACTCTGATTCTGCTCCTTCAACGACGTCCCATCTCCACAGCTAAATCTTGCCCAATCAGCAAGCAAAGCCACAGTCCAGATCATTGATTCCCAACCAGACGAAAACGGTTGTAGAATGATGCCGAGAACATGGCAGTAGTGTGAACTTGTTAGTTGCAAAGTGTCTGAGGCCGTTGCCTGGGATCTCAAGAGACCCAACTTTTCAAATTGGCAAGTGAATTTTTAGAACATAAGGACATAGCTATTTCTCTTCATCTGAACAGGAAACCGCACTAGCCAGTCAACTGGCATAGATACCCTGTCTCTGCTGCTGCAGTAGCCAAAAACAGCTGTAGATATTTGTTTCCTGGCTTGCTGTCTTCACAGTTTATTAATAAGTGTTACTGCAGACAAGTGCCTGTCCATTGTCATCCATTGCCAGGTAAACACGAACAGAAACTTAACGCACTTAATACAGTTGCAGAGGTAGTGGAGTATGCCAGTGCATCATTGCTATGGAAACAGTCATTTGTGTAAACTGTTTTGACGTGAATAGCCCGATTTTAGAAAGCCACTTGCAATCCAGTCTCATTGCAAATCATTGATCTGAATTCACCTTAGTGGACGGGCTGGCAAAGTTGACTAATATTGACTCAAATCAGTTAAGCATGTCGACGAGAACACGATCATACATTAAGTTAGTTTAAAGTTTGGTGGTGGAGGTGGGCACTGGACCAAACAGGTTCATTCAACTTATGGTAGTCTATCTAACCCAAACCCCACCACAGATTTTCAGTCAATGATTGCAGTTCATATTTCTCACTATGTAAACAGTCAGACTCTAGTAATCTTAGATGTGATTTCTGTAAATGGAAGCCTTATGTAATAATTTTGGTCTATTGATTGAGCTAATAATCGAATGATGAACATACCCTGTCATGAACAGGATGCATTCATCGGGTCATTAAGTGGATTTGCTGAGTTCATTTTGGAACATAATGGGAAAAAGTTTTAGGATATAGAATATGAAAACACTGACCCAGACATGAGTCTTAGTATACCCAAGGAACAAGGCCAAAGACTATTTCATGTTACACTCCTGTTCTATGTAGAAGCAAAAATATAAGCTTTTCACTTTTAATATATCTCTATCAACACAAAAGGGTAACAGAGACAGGGTGATGCAGACACTCTCACTTCTCTACACTAGGGCAAAAGAAAGCGGCCATGGACTGTAGAAGAACTGGAAGATTTTCCTTCTGCTCTACCCCCTTCTAAACCTAATTTAAGGGATTGAAAGACAACAGTCAACCAAAGTCAAAGTCAACCCCCCCACCTGAGATTATAACAGAAAAACTGAGGCCTACATTGAAAAAAAAACTGTCAAAGCTGCTTGTGAACGTCAGCAACCTTTGCTCAAACTTCACTGAATCATGCCAAGCATTCAGGATCAAAAGCAACAGATACCCCCAGAGTCCTTCTCTCTCCTGCATCAATTTTCCATTTTTTTTACTAGTGAGCAGGGTCCCTCTCTCAGTCTCAAGGACTTCACTGAGCTAGAAAATAGTATGTACCTTAGTGCCCCTACCACCACCTCTACCAAGAGATTTTTCTGTCAGCAACACTCCCTATCCCTGTATGACTAGCAGCAGCACAAACAAGTCATTTGTCACTCCACACAAGATAAAGAACATGGCAAATCTCACCAAAATTTCTCTTTTAAGATTTACAAGTCAACAAATCAGTGATTTAACCAAACTGAACATTGCACCACTCACTGTTAAATCTGGAGACTGAATGGCATCTTAAAAAAATAGTAATAATGAAAATAATAGCAACAGCAATTATCATTACCATAACCACTCCCACCATCATGAATTATAATCTTCTAAAACTGATCAGGCTAAAATTTGTGATTCGGCTCACTTTCAATAGCAAATAAATCCACAGTCCAGGAGGTTAAGTCCAGGTCTTTCTCTTAGTTTTTCATATGGTGAGCAATAGAGAGATTGTCAATCTAAAAGCCTTTATTAGGGATATATTTTTGCATCATATATCCTGCATAATCAGATGCAAGACAAGCATAATAATCTTTCTGTCTTATCTTGTCTTTAAAACTAACTTTAAGCTTGTACAGGGATTTTAGAACAGGAGGGATGTGAATTATTTTCTTTGAACCAGTTAAAACTCAACTTTTTTGAGGATACTTGTGAACATTTGGAGATGACTGTACTTGTAATATAAGCAAACAACAGTTCTGCATCTGAGAAGGAAAGGGAAGGACTGACCTTGACAGTATGTTGTGATCTGAACTTATACCAGCTTAGGGCTGTGTGTGAGATCCCTACCCTGTTATCCAACATATCGATGAGAATATCATGATCAACAGTTTTGAAGGCTGCACTGAGCCTAGAGACCATGGTCTAATCATTTATAGTTTTCACCAAAGCAGTGTTAGTGCTATACCTCACTCTGAATCAGACTAGGAGTTCCATAAACATGTATTTATTTAAGCAGACTACCAAATGCATGTAGACTAGCTTTTCCAGGATTTTGCCAAGGAACAGTGGGTTGAAAATTGATCTGCAGTTGGTTAATATAGTTGCATCCAGATCACTAGTCTGCTAGGAACGATTGAAACAGAAACATCATATTTATAGGCATTGAGCCACTATAACAATGGCTGCTCTCTGCTCAATTCCGGATACACCACGGTAATATTGTTGTGGTTGTATTTGATCGTATCTGAAAATATACTCTCATTTTAGTCTTTTCTTTGTTTTATTGTACAGTGAAATTGTAGTGTATATTAATTTGCAATTTGGTAATCATCCATCCTGGCCTGCAACAGTTTTTCTTCAATACTACTACCTCATCATTTTAGAAGGAGTAATTAGTTTGTTTTTAATTACCTTGACTTTAGGAGTTACCAAATAAATTTTACCCACTACCTTAGTGCAATTGATTAAGAAGCTGTAATGATGAAACATGGTTAATGATAAATGGACTGTACTTATATAGCGCATTTCTCATCTTACAACCTCTCAAAGGACTTTTTACACTCAAATTCATACACTGATGGCAGGGGGTGCCACGCAGTGTCAACCTGCTCATCAGAGGGAGATTAACATTCACATTTTCATAGACTGTTGGCAAAACCATTGTGAGTGATTTGATCTTATGTATCTTGCCCAAGGACACATTGACATGCGAACTGGAGGAGCTGGGAATCAAACCACCCATCTTCTGATTAGTGGATGACCTCCTGAGCAACAGCCGCCCCGACATTAATTGCAAAAGTGTTTAAAATGTCAGTGCATTCTCTAACAGTAAAATAAATACAACATTGATCAGTAACAACAATATCAGTTGTAAAAAATAATTTCTTATTATGGTTTGTGGTTTATGACTAGGTCCATGTTAATGGCTCCAGTCCTGTGTAAAACCTCTAGGTTTCCCTAGGTGGGACAATGGAGTGGAGTTTTGGGTGAGCAAACTTTTGTTGATCTTGCTGACTTTATCAGCCCCACCTCCCCCTGTTAAGAGTGTTGTTTTCTCATTTTGTTGTCACTTTTATGTGTGTTTCTCCCTTGTCTTCCTGTGAAGGGGTATTGGGCCTTGACAGAGTCCCTAGTAAGACAGAGAGACAGAGAGAAGACTGGTGATGATTATGCGGCGACACACGCCTGGCATCCTTTGTGTCCTTGTTGATCTTGTCCGCCTACAGGGGAGAGACTGATCTTTTTTCGCCAGTTTCTTTCATCTCTGATTTTCTTTTGTATGTCGGAAGAGGGATGTTGGAGGGTTTTTTTTTTCGACACAGCCTTTTCTGTTCAAATGAAAACTGTCCATTCTATAGCAGTCTCTATGCTTCCAAAACCAATCAAAATGATCAATGTAGTTCCTATTATGAGAAGAACATGTCAAATCTTGGCAGTATTGAGCACCAGCAGCCAAATGTTCTATACACTTTTGTATGACAGGATTTTGGCTTGATATAAAAACCTGGGTTGAGAGTTCATCAAGAATTTCCAGCAGGTATGTGTAGTCTCTTTATAGGAGCTCTGAGCCTTCTATTAGGAAAATTCATTAGCTCCAACATGTATGATAATCCTGTTGTTGTCTGTGTGGTTCAGTGTAATTTCAGGTATTTTCTGGGCCATGTCAGTTACGCCTGGCAGGTAACACACTTCATCAGTTTGCTTTTCACATCCTTAATTACTGCATCTCCCACAAAAAGTGTTTTTGGCTTCTGAGCCCGTTGGACTTGAGTAGACCTATTTCTGGTTTCAGTACATGCATGTTATGCCTAGACAAACTTATTTCTGAGGAGGCATAAGTGATGGCATTGCTAGACACAAGCCTCATACTGGCAGTTTCAGTATAAAGCTTATGCCTTGCATTTATGTGTGCTGCCGAGATGCTATCATTGGGATTGTGGGTGTCACCAATACATTAGAATCTGGGATATCAACAGCAGCAGCAAGGAGCTGATGCTAACAGATGTCCTCCAGTGCAATATGTCTGTTTCCCAGCTCTATTTTTAGAGAAACATGGCAGGGAGAAAGCCTTTCGTCCTTGTTCTTTATTTTTATTTCTACAACAGACCTCATCAATCAAGAGCTCCAGGTTTGCTGCACCAGGAGTAGATCATGAGATAGTCTTTGGTCTTGCAGAGAAACTGCACGTTAGGGTCAGTTGAGATGTCATTTTCTCATCAAATGTCCACAGGTACATGGGCCAGAACAGGACAGTGTCATTATCCTGAGAAAGACTGGTGACCTGTTAAGGGTACAGCTAATGGATGGATGGATGGAGGTCCAGGACAGGATATTTGTCCTGTTTTTCTCAGTGAACATGTCTAATCAAAAGTCAAAAGGTCAGCTGGTTTGAATCCATAGTGAGCCCACATAAAACTGTTGAAAATATCTCAAGGGATTAAAAGTAATCCATAATAAACACCGGAGTGTTGAAAAGTTGGATTTAAATACAAAACCTTGATAATAATGGATGTTGAAAAATATTCCAGTATATGTTTGAACATAAGAGCTTATTTAGAGTACATCTGCTGAGGAGCTAGAAATGTCGTTTTGGCTCTCTGGCACAGTTCTTGACTGGTTTAGGTCTTCCCTTGGGAAGTTCTGTTAGAGAGTTAATATTTATTATGGTAAATGTATGTCCCAGGCTCTATTCTGTCCCCTGATCATCCACAAATATGGTATTTTTCACCTTTGAAACTGCATTTCAGAAGTTAGTGATTATCTAGTGTTAGATAGTTCAGCATTTTAAATACAGACTAAACAGAAACTTTGTTTATAGGGAAGAGGCCAAATTAAACTGACTGATTTCGCAACTGATTTCGCAACTAATTTCACAACTGATTGCATGTTCTCTTAAAATCACATCTCTGGTTAACAATCAGGGATATCTTTGATAGTGATTTAAATTTGGAGCATGCACCCATATCTTTCTTGCAATATTTAATATCATCATAAATTCATCACCTGGTCAAAAAAGAATCAAATGAAAATGCAGTTTTCAAGTATCCAGTAAAAATATCTCACTAGCTATGGCCATGAAGTTTTATACAAGTATTTAAGGTCCCTGATCTTGTCTAGATGATAATGATTTCTTGATCTTGCCGTTATAAGACAAAGCATGCCAACTCTGTATGTCATTGAAGGAATTTTGCTGGAACATAGGCCGGATTTGTCAGTTGGTGTTCAAAGTTGGCCCATTCTCCCTGGCTTGACCAGAGCAAGCCGAGAGCAGAGAAAGAGAGAGAGAGGGAGAGAGAGAGATGGAGAGGGAGAGAGAGAGAGAGAGAGAGAGAGAGAGAGAGAGAGCAGTGGTGGTCAAGCAAGCTAGAGAGTAAATGAAGGGAGCGGCCTGCGCTTGCAAGAAGAAAGCCTGAATCAGATAAATAAAAAGTTATTTTCCGATTTTTTTGTTGCAGTTACTATCTAAAGTTGCCTGATATCAGACAGAATTGTCACATTGTTAGACTCTGTTTCCATCTGCAGTTTGACATTGCCTCCAATCTAACAGACTTCCATGAGGGAGGGGGGACAGAATCTTCAGATTCATATTGGATTAGCACTGTCTAGCTTCACTCCTCCTTGGTTCCAGGTTGGTAATTTGCAGGGGCCAGGGCATCTGCAAATAAATACACCGACACACAGTTGTAGTGGGTCATAAGTGATGATTGAAAGCTAGTACTTTTGTATAAGTCTATACCTTGTTTTTCAAGGAGAACTGTGCAAAGTATACCTTTAACTAACAAACTGAACAATATCTGATGGAAAAAGCGCCTTGAATCTATTGTAACTAAACCACAGCATGCATAATGGTAATCAAATCACAATGGTGATACACTCTGCAGAGTGCTAATAAAGTGGCTGATTATTATTTCATCTGTGTTCTGTATCATTAAATAGTTGTTTATTTCAGCTCATCCACCTGGTTTTTAACAGTCACTGAACAGAGCAGAGCTGTAGTTGGCAAACAGAGCAATCTATCCTGTTCCTATCTATCTCTGCCAAAGAGATTGTCATAAATATCTAAAATTCGGCAAATACTGCTGTTCAGCACGAACCTTTGAGACTGAATGATGTTTTTGGAGAAAATATAACAGCATTTATTTTGGTGTTTATCACTGCTCCTTAACTCAGGTGTAATTTAACTGTCACATACTTCATTACTAAAACTGCTGTTATTCTAATAGTCCATTAATCCAGTGAGTTAAATTGCTGATGAGGCAGCAGTAATCACATTGGTGGACCAACACTGTCTGACACGTTGCTGAACAGGCCTGAGGTAAATTAAAATGAGCCAAAAACAGAAAGGTGGAACCATAAAATCAACCATTGCTCAAAGTTAGCAACTACATGTTGCGACCATTACAGAGTAGCAGCCCCTGAGATGTATCCCTTAATTTTAGAGCACTTCAGCACCTCAAGTATGTCAAGATTCAAGCAGCTGCTGAGCTCAGGTACTAAATCTGACCTAGTAGGTTTTATCTAGAATTCAGTTCTTCCCTGACAGTCTCCACCAATCCTTTTTGTATACTGCAGAGTCTCTGCAACAAATAGGGAATAAAGAGACAGAGAGAGCAACTGAACATATTGAAGATGAATCAGGAGAATAACACTGTAGTTCAATTGTCTCACCCAAACGTTTCACCTTCCTTAAGTGATATATAGACATGCAGATAGTTCTGTTTTTTGTACAGACTTTAGAGAACTATTTCTGCTTCCATCACAGTACAATGGAAATCATTTGAATTTTTGTGCAGTGCTCACAGCAAATACAACTGATTCTGGATAATCAGGGACATTGTGTGCTGTGGATTATCTAGAGTCCTATGAAAACAGGTTGCTGTTTAATTTTTCAACTGTTCAACTGTTTGTAATGCTCCGAACACCACAAACAATATTCCTCTCACTTCCATTGTATTGGGTGATTTTTCAACTTACTGGGATATTCTTTGGGTTAGGTGTGAGAGCAGATTGCACTCCACACCTGCTGAGATCCGATCACAATAAGAGCACAAAGGGGAGTACATGGTGTATCTACCCTTTGCTCTTAACAATTTCTCACTACACACATGTAATTCAAACAATAGTTTCAGCTGCAATTCAAGTGTGGCCAACCACTGGGTCAGTCTAAGCCCATTTAAAGAAAAAACAAGCTCAGGTCAAAGCATTAAAGGCTTTTTTGTTCCCTATCATGCTGTGTTGAATAAGAACCAGAATTTGAATCAAAGTGTACAATGTAGTGTTTGCAATTTGAAACTAACAATGACTTTGAAAAACTGTTAAGTTCACTGAAAGGCATTGCAGTATGATGAGACGCAAAGGAGCTCATTAGCACTTGTGTCCCATGCTGAGATGGAGGAGCTGTGGTTGTTTTGGTGAACGATTGTCACAATTGCCTATTCCGTTTTGTCCTCATTAATGAGATTGAGTTTATCTTTGCATTTGTGAAGCGGAAAGTCATGTAATAGAGAAACGCTGGTGGCTTTTTTTATCTGATATGCAGTAAATGACAGAGGAAGAATTTTTGCACCTGATTTACATAACCTGTGGGAAGTTTCTGCTTCATCTGTTACCTGTCAGTGGAGGAAATAACTGTCACTCTCTGGTGATTTAATCTACTATACCCTGTCATGCAGCTCTGAAGATGCTGCACCTTAGCTACTCATCTTATCAAGTGGAGAGTTTGAAAACTATGAATAGCCAAAGGGGAAATCAACGGAGGAGAAATTATTTAACGCTGAAAGGTGCCAGTAGCAGAAAGAACAGAGAATAGAGAGCAGGTACAAACTATTGAATGAATAGAGTATGAGGAGCTAAAAAGACATCTCACAGCAGCAGAGACCCTCCCAGGAGCAACAATCATTGAATGGTGCTCAGCTCACCACGACCGCAGACAAACAAACGGCTCGCTAGTGATCACAGCACCAGCTACTCACACTGCATAGCTAAAGAGATGATTAATCTGCTTTGCTGAATGCCCTAGAAAAGCCTCCGTCTCCAGCTGCTTCAATCTCTTTTGTGTACAGAGATGATCTTAGATATAGTGCTTTTGTTTGCTGAAGCACCTGCTCCCCAGAGCCACCCGTGTTGTACAGTGCTGCCTCTGGCTTCCCACTGAGGCATTTTTCCACAGCATACAGTAATTGCAGTGGTCTGCCAAGTGATTAATTGCTTAATAATTTCTGAGGCTATTCTGTAGTGCTGTGCACTGCTGTGATTTTACTATGCTTTCTGTCAAGTAACCATTATTTATGTAATAGTAAAAGATTGGGTTTTTTTAACACAAAACTAAATATACAAATAGAGATAAAAAAGAAGCAGAAATTAAACTAAAGATGGCATGAACAAGTGATGTAGAACATGAAGAGACATCAGGATGAATGTTTCTGTTGTAAAAACTGAGAATATTGCTGCTATTTGAGGTGGAAATGCACAAATGATGGAGATGTGCAATAAGAGACTTCACAACAAAAAAGTGCTTAAAAACCTTTTTTTCTCAATATAAATGACAATAATAAGGTGCTTTGGTTCCTAATACATTTTTGAGTTGCTTTTCATTTAATATAAAATATTGATTTGTTGGTAGCCCCAGCCTGCCAAAGTACTATCCAGCTCTCCATAGAGGTTTTAATAGAGCTCTGCTCTTAGCTGACACTTATCTTAAGGCTGAGGACAGCTCCAGGATTCATTATGTCACTTTGAGTATAGCATATCCTTTAGCGAACTAATTACACTGCCCATCAAAGCAGTTACTCCATCGGGCCAAGCTTTGTACTTTAATGTCTGTTTGTCTGCCTGCAGACAAGTAGAGCACTACATGTTTGACCTTGACATGTCAGATGTCATCTCTTCTGGCAGCATCAGTTCTCCCTTTAACTTTAATCCTCTAGAATGTCAGGAACGAGCTGTATAAGTAGAAGTATTCACTGCGGTGTGTTTAGTACTGTTGGCGATAAAAAAGGGGGGTGGGGGCGTTGAATCAAAATGCCTCAAACCAAATGCAACAGAACATTTCATTATCAGGTGAAGTTTGCTGGGGGGTGTCACTTCGGCAGGCACATAGCAGATGATTCATTCTCTTTTATTTTCACTATGATGCTTTCAAAATTTATTGCATACCCCAGGAATAAATACATTAACAGAGCCTGCAAATCAATAGCAATAAAGTGAAAGGAGATGGTGTATAATAGTGCATTTATCCTACGCTTGAATACAGGCAGTTAATCAAGGTCTGCTTGGCCTCTCAATGGTTTCATTTGGATGGGATTAAGCCCTACATCTCTCCCAGGCTTGGGAGATTTAATCGGAGAGAGAGTTCAACTCCGGTGGCAGAACAAAATCAGACGATGACCAGCCTGGGATTACACTGATGGATGTGGAAGTCTGATGTCAGGAGCAACCCACATTCTTGCCCTTTTTTTAATACAAATATAATCTATGCAGGAAAAGCCCTTTGACTGCATTCATACAAAATACAGAGATGATGCAAGGAAACTTTATTACTCAGAGGAGTGTCTGAAATATGGATATGTGCCGCAAGAGATATGTGCTGCCAGGGTGTCTGCCAGTGCAGTTGAACTGCTTGCCTCCCTCCCAGCCTCCATCTGGACATCATTGGATTAGTAACACAGAAAATAAGTCAAAAACTGAGTCATAACTGTTACAGCCACAAAAAAGACCAATCACAAACTTTAACAACCTTTAGATTAATACCTCTCATTTCACCAGCAAGAAAATTGCCATCTACTATCAAATCTTATAAATATTACAAGTCCTGTAAGTATCATGCTCTGAAATGAATAATCTAAAATTCTACATCTTCTTATCTTGCAGTGTGGAGCTGGACTTCAAGCTGCAGGAGGACAAGCTACAGCCCCTGATGACGAGACTTTGCCCCCTGGACAGCCAGCAATGCCCCGCTCTGCCTTACTCCAATGAAGTGTTCACATCCACACCGAAGCGCAAGTCCAAGACAGAGTCCAAAAAGCATGCTCGTTGGAAACTCTGGTTCCTTTGAATAAAACATGAAGGCTTTGGAAATGGCCTTTTATTGGGCACATTAATACCCCTGCTATTCTAAAAATGGATGGAGGAATATTCAGAGGGAGTAATCAACCCATGGGAATGGATAGCCTCAGAAAACCAATTCATGTGGGGCTCTGAGTTGAGACTGAATATCAGTTGGGGGACAGCAAAGACAAAAAACATTTATAATTCTGCCAAACCTTTTTCTGGCATGTTTGCTGGAGAGGATCAACTTATATCTGTGAACCTAGGTGAGCTTTGGGATACATTTTTGCACATGTATTTTTTAAGCTGTGTTATTTATACACTGGGTAAATGCACCTCTCACTTTATAGTCCACTTTTTTATGCATTTCTCCAATGCAACGCACTTTTAGTCTTTTTTCCCCTTAGAGCATATTGCTTGGCAACAAGAGGAGGCACCATGTGGAGGGCCTTTTATGAGTGAAGCTATAATCTCTGAATGGACATCAGCCCCACCTCCGGCAAAGCACAAACATTTGACTATTGAGAGCAACATGCGTAAAAGACTGAAACACAGTACAGTACATGACAGTATGTCAGCACTGTCCTCATAACCCTGTCTATTCTGTCCTCTTTCTCTTTCTGTTAACATCCTGTTCAGTCTGTCTGTCTGTCTGACTGAACGTCTGTCTGCCTGCATTAATAACCCCCTGTCTCTTTGCTCACTCTGTAACTCTGCCCCTTTAGCTCTCTCTGTCTTTTCTTCTATATCAACAAGCAAACCAACTTTGCCTCAGTCATCCTGTTCTTTTCTTTTGGCTACACTGACAATGTTCAGAATCTATATTTTAAAATATCTGCATTTCTTTCTAGCAAAGTACTGTAAGATGATGAAATGTAAAAAAAAAAAATGAAAAAAAGAAGAAGAAATATATATGTTTGGGTCCCCTCTCTTGAAGCAGGTACTGTACAATTCTTGAAAGTCTTCTGGGTAAGGTCAGATTTTTAAGAAACAAATACAATGTTTTCACTACATTTAAGGTATAGTATTTTTATGATGACAGTGTTTTCATTTTTTGTCCTGAATTTCCAGTGAAAAGTAAAGGCTATTTTGACATTTCTCTTCGAGTCCATTTAAGAGTTTGCCTTGCCTCTCAGTCACACACACTGCGTCACGGCAAAGCTCCACTGCGAAATCTTGAACCTAATCTATTTTGCAGTAATTTGTTTCATGCCCAGTTAACTAAAGTGCTCACTTGCGTTGTTGTTTTTATAATATTGATTTGTGTTACCATTCAACTGCAGAACCCACCTTATAAAACTTTTTTTTACAGCAATCAATTACAAAACACCAAACACCTGTCTACCAACCCACACAAACAACTGCACTGAACTTGCAAGAGTAGAAGGGCTATACAGTGCTAAGAGAATAATGGTAGCAATCTTACAGCAGAGAAGACTTGTAGCCACCAGTTTTGGTTAGAAAAAAAAATGCTGATCATGTAGCAATGATGAGTTTGCACGCTGTTACAAAGCAGGTATACACTGAATTCTTAAGTAATTTTATATCAGCAGATATTGTGTAGATTACTGTTAAATGTCAAAGAAATGTCAGGAAGATACATGCTGGCCTATCATCATTAGATTACATTATTCAGGTCACCAATTTCCATGCAAAGATCTGTACATTGAGGAAGTGCAATTTAGTGATTATGTGCAATATTGTGCATTTTTCTACTGTTTATACATCACAATTAAAACATTTTCAACTGAAGGTGATTGTGCTCCTACTGTATGTCTACTGAATGCTAAAAGTGAGACCTGCACATACACAGTTGTTTCTGCCCAGTGTCAAACAGTCCATAGTCTTTTGTGCCTTAGTGAAGGAGAGTTTGATCATGACCAGGGCTCAGCAGGCAGCAGTGCAGTTGAGCCCCGTCTTCTCTATTTTAGTGTGATTAGTCAGCAATGTCAAGGAAAGAGGCCACCTTTCAGTCAAGACAAGGGAGGTGTTGGTTCCAGTCCATCAAACTGAGTGACCTGGTCCCCACATCTATCCCACTCTCTCATCACCCCCAACTGTGTCTCTCTTTTCTTTTTTTTCCTTAGTTGATGCCTTCTCTTTCACTCTTACCTTAGCACTGTTCTGTGTTGTTTGATTCCTAAGGCATTGTTCTCCTATTTATTTCACAGTTAGCTACTTTTACCTCTTTCCTCTGCTATCAGCTACTTCCTCACAAGCACATGGAAATTCCCATTTTCAGTTTCTGTTTAAAAATACCAAATTAATATGTTGATCATCTGCAGTTTGGGGGAAAAAAAGCTTTTCTTCCATAGCATAATTTTCATTATTGTATATTTTAAAGTTTGTACAGTTTAAAAACCGAAGGCAAAAAAGAAAAAAATACATGTTTCATTCAAATATTTCTAAAATGTAATCAAATTAATCTTCAGGGTCTTAATACATTTGGGGCTTGCAAATTATACCTAACAAAATGAATACAAAGAAAAATGAAACTCCACCCACTGCATAATGTGGAAAAATGCTAAAAGGTGGCCGAGAGGTGTGGGGGTGGGGTGGGGCGTGGATGTTGTGAGGCAGAAGGGCAGGAGTTGCTCAGTGACATCCCTTAGCCAGAGAATAATACTAATAATAATAATGATAAAACAATAAAAAGAGGAAGACAGTCTAACAGTATTTAAATGAGCCAGAATTCATTTCCAAATAAACCCATCTTTGTTTAACTTGGTTCATTTCCACATGTAGACAGTTTCAGTTTCAGGGTCTAACAGCAGCACTGACCTGCTGGAGGAAATCCCTCTGTCTGTGACTGAGCAGCAGCAGACCACTTCAGTCACAGTGGAGCTCTGGTTACATTGCAATTTAATATTTTAAAAAGAGCTACAAGACATAATGCGAGTAGGATTTCTGTAGTTTTTGTGGCTGCCAGCAGAGTTTTCTCTTGCAGACAGTCACAGATGGAGAGATTACCTCCAGCAGGTCAATGCTGCTGTTACCTCCTGAAGCTGTCTCGAACAACACACATCTGAAAATGAGCACAGGCCATTTCACAGACTCACATTCAAGGGGAGCATTAACATTCTACTAGTCATCAAATTCAGTTTACAGTTAAAAATACACTTTTAGGTATGCAGTACCCCTTCAATATACAAAATGCAACACTAAGCATAATCCCTCCATGCAGCATGGTCTTTACAAGTTTTTACAATCACATGATTATACTGTAAAAAGTATTTTAAAGTTTAGCAGTAGTTGACTTATCATGTAAAAATATTAACCAAAAAAATTGTGTTTTATCACCCTACCTTTGACCTCAAACGACAGTGACATCACAGAGCACTGACACACCCTGGGGTACATTTCTACATTACTGCAGCAAAATGAGAAGTTAAATGACTGGAAGTGAACAGAAACAATTACAGACACAACAGATTATCAGCTGGTGTTAAGTAACTCGTCAATATTGGATTTCTTTAAGGAGCACCATAAAGATTTAACATACACTAAGAAGGTACACAGCTGACAGTTAATTTACTAATACTTTAATTGTAATCATGACAAATACATTTTTTTGATTAGCATAATAGTGCTGCTACTTGTAAATGTTTTTTTGTGTGAGCCTCTCATAAATATGTAATAAGGATATTGTGTATATTATAAAGTATGTTAGAAATTATATTTCAGTTTCTCTTGACACTTTCTGAGATCAGTGCTTTATTTGTGGTATTGCGAACACTCTTGAGGAAGACCATGAGCCTGGATCCACCAGTGCCTGTGGTGTTAAGGGTGTTGCCCACGCCTCTGAATGGGCAACCCACGGCACGGGTATGGTTACCGGGCACAATGATGTACTTGGCCACAATATTGAGGTGGTAGTTACGTAAATCCACCAGCGCTGAGACACAGGAGTTGTAAGCCTGGCAGAGATCAGAGCAAGAACAGGACAGGATGAAGTCTCTCAGAGATGGACAGACGAACAGAGTTTCTATCAGCTGACGATGGGCAGGAAGCATGTAATCTCTCATGCGTGTCAGGAAAGCTCCTAGATAGGACGAATCAATGAAGAGAACAGAAAATAAGACTTTGAAAGAAAGCAAATAACAACTTTTCCTGGAAACGTTTTCTGTCAGCGTAATCGACTGACTGCACAAACAGCATGATTCATTCATGAAAGGTATCTGAGGGGGTCAAAGGTTGGAGAAAATGCATTTTTACCTGTCTCATCATCATGCTGGATGCACAGCAAAGCATCAAAACACTGAATGGCTGAACTCTGAGCTGCACTTCCACCTGATAACAAAATTGGCTCAGTGCTCACACCTTCATACAACAGCCCCTTTGGAAGCATGGGGTTGTCTCGCCACCTAAAACAATTCACACCTCATATTATAAACAACCTTTTTATAGATGTCCTATTAAACATAATGTGCAGAATAATAGAGGGATAGAGGAAAATGTTGATGCCTTATATTAGGATAACTCTGCACCAGATTATGAGATAATATTGAGAGTATTTATAACTGTGCAGGAAATTGTAATGGCCTAACTCACCCTGAGAAAAAAATTCTCAGTGTTCCATGAAATTCAGTTGGGTCCACATGATCTTGAAAGAGTACATATTTCATTATTATTACCTTTAATTTCCCCGCCTTCATAAAAGACACAGCATGTATATTAATTAATTTGGGTTTAATTCATACTTACTGTGCATGAGTTTTAAAGTTTCCCTCATTTTCTTCAGAGACTGAGTTACTTTACCCAGGCCCTTCTGAATGCCAATGAAGTCAGAGATTTTCATAGCATGCATCACCTCCAGTGCCCCCTGGTTAGAGTTAAAAGTTAAAAGTCCATCACTAAGGCAATTAGAGTTTAAACAAACTGAACAAAGAACAAAGACATGTCAAGTATGTGTTACATGAAAAAAGAGGAAGCACAGCAGTTAATACAAACCATAATGCCGGAACTAGCAGCCCTTTCGACCAGCAATGACACAATGAAAAATCCTCTGCAAGTCTCACCACCAGGGAAGGAAAATATCAAGTCCATGTTCCTGTTTTTGAAAACAATGTTTTGTTTATAATATGAGTAACTCATCACATGATTATCATACAAAGAAAATCATATGAACAAGCATATGAACTCTTTCCTTTCTTACCCAATTTCCATATCCCTAATATGAAAATGAAAGAGAAAATGTGTTAAAAAAAAGTGTTATCACAAAGAAAAAATACTTTGCTATTTTTCAATGTGAGTGACTGATGTTTGGACATAAAGTTTTACTGAAATGTTGCAATTAAGGCTAGTCAGTGGACTATGGACATTAAGTCAAGTTGTTAAAAAAACTCACTCACCCTGTGGGATCCTTCAACTTCCAGTTAGCTAAAACAGAATCTGCATAAGTTAGGATGGGTGGAAGGCCCAGCCTGTGAGATATCAGCCAATAGGGCCAGGCCAGAGCTTTTGGGAGAATCTGTCAGCAAAGATGAAGCTTCAGTTTAGTCCAGGAGTACTGCCTTACAGTAATGTTCTGATTTTTTTAGCAACATGAGTGGCATGGCTCCAGAGATATACTGTAGGTCAAATAGTTGCTCCACCACTTTCATACAGATCAAAGTATCTTGACTGATATGAGATGGATTGACATTCAATTTTGTACAGACATTCATGGTTTCCTCTACCTGTCACAACTTTTTGCTTTCATTGTAATATCTTAACAACAATTGAATGGGTTACGTTGAATTTTAATACAGATACCATGGTGCCCAGAAAATGATGACTTTGGTGATGCCCTGACTTTTCCTTTAGTGCCACCATTATGTCAAATGTTTTCACTTATCCTGTTAAATACCTCAACATTGACTAGATAGTTGGCAAAACAGTTGGTACAGACATTCATTGTTTCCAAATGCTGTATCCCACTGACTTTGGTCCTTCATCTTCTTTTCCTCTATGAACACTTTGACATTTGCAGTGTTACTTCATAACAAATATTGCATGGGTTAATTTAGCACAGATATTCATGTTCCCCTGCAGATGACTTAAGTGATCCCTAATCATTTCATCTAGTGCCAGAATCAGGTCAGAATGTTAGTTTTGTTAGATTTTTTTTCTCCAATACTTTGGTTTATGACTATCTGTAAAACTACCATGTTTATACCTGTAAAACTAACACCATTTCCATCAACCTGTGCTTTGTGTTTAGTAGAGTTTACAAGATAAAACATTATACCTTTTTAACATCAGCATGTTTGCACTGTCAGTGTAAGCATGTTAGCAAACTGACATTAGCATTTACCTCAGAGCATCACAGAGCTGCTAGCATAGCCGTAGACATTGTTTTATGTGTCATATTTCCAGTACACCACTGACTGAAATACCACAATTTCCCCTTACTCCATTACACTGTCGTGTTTACCTGAGCAGGTGCATGTTGTCCTTCCTGCCACACATATCCCATGCTGATGAATCCCAGCGCTAGGTGAGCCAGCCTTAGCTCCCGATGGTTACTCAAGAGATCAGGACTCAAGACAGGCATCTGGATTGTGAAAGATTGGGTACAACTCTTTGTTTTGTTTTAATATTTCTGTTTTCAGGAAGACATCCGCATTTTACATGCACTTGTTCTTAGTTCTGATTGCATTATATTTGCATTAGGTAGATATCAAATACATTTCTCATTCTCACCTTGTGAACCATGTCTCGTAGTGTACAGGACTCTAGCAGATGTGTGACATTATTTGCCAGATCCAGCCACACTCGATAATAGTCTGGAAGGTTCGTCTAGACGATGATAAGAATAAAATGATTTGCCCATTGATTTTTGATTGGTTTTTTGCATGGGGGATTTCATGTAGACTGTAATCAGTAACATCATCAGCTCATGTTTGCCATGGTGACTGACCTGCGTGTCAGGGAATGACTGGTGCTATCAATCACAGAAAGAAATCAATTTAAAAGAAGGAGCAGCAGAAAACCAAGAATTACCCAAGCAGAAAACAGGGAATGCCTAGATGTGAAATCACTTTATTAACAGACAAGTAGGCCATGTTAAATGCCATGTAATACTTAAGGTCAATGGGTCATTTGGAAATGTAGATGCAGAAGTAAGCTGTACCGTAAGCTTTATAGTGTTTAGAAATCTATTCTTTGCAAAGGTTGTACAAAGGTTATGTCAACAGGATGTCACCTAAGCCATAAAGAAGTTTGTACAAACAAGAATATCTAAATCATGCATTTGAAATGTGACACTCTCTCTCGTGTACAGTGCTGGATAGTCATGTGAGTGGTTCAACAGAAACTTGAATATACAGGTTTTCATGGGATCAATAACCTTCATAACTCAAAGATAAGCAGAATTATCTGCCTCAACACAGAGGAAAAGTGTGCTGTTGACCAAATACTTAATAATAAAACCAACAGACAGAGGAAAATGTCTGTCTGTAAACATACATAAATCAGTGTTATTATCATGACCACTTCTGTGTGGATTGAAATTTTGCCTAAGTGTTAACACTCTCATGAGATGAAATGTGTATTGTAGATAATAAAACTTACCAGTGGATCTTTAAGGAGAAATCCAAGTTCCTCAGAAATATCAAATACATTGGAGTCTGCCTGTAGTGTTTCTCTGCTGTTAGTATCCATTTGATCTGCTTTGTTCTCTATTACTGAAGCAAAACTTTGAGCCTGTTTTCATTAACTTTGTCACATCCCTTTTCAGCAAAGAGCCAATCAGATTTCTTGCTCTATCACGTCAACTGTAAAGATAGCAACAGTTGTGGTTTCAGTCACAGTCATGTCATCATTCTTCCCTTTTTCTACCGCACTGTACTGTACAGAGAATATTTTCCAATTTTTGGTAGTTGATTAAATAAGCTGAAAACAGCTGTTGCAGTCATATAATGGGAAGTGTTAAGATTGTGTTGCCACAGACTCTGCTAAATGAACCAATGAAATATCCTGTTTATATTCAGCCTGGCAATAGTGATCATTTTATCTGAGTCAGCTATTGAGACAAAGATTTAATTATGTATCTTAATAATACACACAATTTCTGTCTGTCGCAAACTCACTCAACATAAAGTAATGAATTATTGAGGAAAAAAAAATTCTATGTTGATTCCTTGCAGCTGGAAAATATTATGACTCAAATTTTTAATATCAGTCGGCTCACGATTCCTGGACCAATACATTTTCAATATGTGACTCTGCAACAATCTATTTTGCCTACCAAGGTTGTTTACTTGAATTACAGTTAGATTATCAGCTAATATTCAGATATACATCATCATTGGGGATCTGAAAGTTCTTGGTAAATTAGACCTGTAGTTAAAAGACCAGATGGAGACTAGATTTAGCGAACTTAACCCAGATATCTCAAAGAAGCCAAAATTGTCCTTACAGCTCATTAGCTGATGATGGAGCGCTTCCAAAAGTCAAACCTAAATGTATTCTGTTTTGTCTTGTTTGCATCATAGGTTGACAGCTGACATGAAAGAGTTAGCATGAGAAGAATAGGGTCAAGTCTTATTCACAACAAAACACCAAAAAAAACTTTGGTATGAGGGCAATTGGATGTCAGAAATACAGATGGGACAATGAAACAGTTTTTTTTCCACAGAGTAAATGGTATCCAAGTTTTTTAAGACCATGTCCCAACTAATGCAGATAAAGACTAAACTTGGATACATTTGGGAGAATGGAGTACTTTAGTATACCTTCATGCACATAACAGGTTCAATTTGTTTCAATCCAACAGCCTCTCTCATGTTCCTATTTGGTTCATTCTGTGTCTCCTCTTTGAAATGGATGTATTATATGGACTAAAATGCATTTGCAGTAATCAAGGGCCAGTGGGGTACACAGACATGTCAAAATGAATCTGCATTGTTGACCTGTTAGCTGTGTACCAAGTGTGAGGCTTTGAGAAATTTGGAGAAAATATCAGTGCAAGTTCAAAATGATGAGATGAATGAATTTGCCAAAGGCTTTATCTATGTAACATTCTCTTTCATTCCTCTAGATAATATGTACATTTTATCTTTAATAATGTTATTCTTCTGCTTTCAAATGAGTTTTGCACATTATGCATGAGCAACTTATCTTATCATGCATACAAAAAACTGCTGGATTTCTCTCTAATGGGTAAACCTGTTTCATAAATATGGCTGATTTGCACAAGCTGATTTGTCCTCGTTCAGTTGGAGGAGAGTGAGTTCTTTCTCTGGGATTTGATCAAGTCTGGAGTGAAGACCCATGCAGTATCTGAGTTGCTTTGTTAAACAGCTGCATTACAGCAATATTACAGAGCAATCACCTCCCCTCTACCTCTTATGTGAGCCTTCAGTTTCTGGGCCCACTGACAGCATGCTTTACCGCCACTGCCAGCAAGCCCTCAAACCGTTTAACCCTTCGAAGCGGCAGGAGAAACCAGCAGGAAGGAGAGAGGGGTAGAAGCTATGGTGCTCAAATTAATTTCAAGACCACTTACCAAGTCATCAGACACAGGGGGCACAAAGGGATAGAAAATTTACTCTGCAAGGAGAGAGCTTGAAAAAAACTAAACAAGACAACAACATTGCAGTGTTACACTCCTACTCCTAGAAGGATACAATCTTTGGAGTGCATCTGTTCATGTAGGTTTGTGCACTGTGAGTTTGTGAGTTTTAGTTGGGTTATGTTCAGAATAAGAATGAAATGAACATGTAATAAAACATATTTATCTACTACCACAATTATAATTTTAAGAAGTTAATTTAATTAGTTTAATCCCTGCTGTACATACCAACTAGTTTCTCACCGTCTGTGTTTACATATACAGAACAGTTTATAGACTAATCTTTCCATGTTTGCCATGCTAAGTATTAATATATAGTACTGTATATTTACACATGGAATCGTAGTTCAGGTTATAAAATTCCCCTCTTCTGCCAGTGATGTGAATAAAATGTAATGCTCTGTCATTGCCTTGCTTACTCATTCACTGTTCCATATAATACTGTCACTCAAGAGTTGCGTCATCATTAATAGATGTCGCATGACTACATTTTACATTTATGAATAGTTGCTTCAATAAGTTTCAAGTATAGTATTTTTCATATTAAAGTATTTATTTTTATCTTTTTGAAATTATGCTAATTTTAAGATTAATCACAAGATGTGTTTTATTATCATCCTCACGTTTTTCATGTTTTGCAGATTACTGTAGCTGATTTGCAAATTATTGAAGATCATTTCTCATGCAAAGTTATCATGGCTTTAGGTAAAGTTGGTGTATAGGGAAACTGAGGTTAAGGACACCATCCACGTGTCAACCATAAGTCTGCTTTAGTCTGTCAGTCCTACCCTCAGGGGAACTGTTCCTTAATGCCTGTTTTTATGTACCCACAGTTTGTCTAATAACAAAGTCAATTTCACAGTTACTCACTCCTACACACTGCTCCACTTGGCTTTAACCCTTTTGATGTGTAAGTGGGTAGATGTCAGTGCTGAGCATACTTCGGGCACTGGGGCTCATTAACAAAAACCTGACTGATGCTTCTTTGGACATACACAACTTTTTCTTTTTTTTTTTGCAACCCACCCAACTCCAAGGCTGCAGTGGTAATTGGCTAAGTTTTCAAGATCTTTGTATTTTGAAAAAAGCCTATGAGAACTTTCACAACCTGAGATTTAAAGCTCAGACTTCTCAGCACCTAGTGAAGTGTTTAATTGGGGCTGTGTACTATACACACACTACCATTCTTAACACTAAATTGTGTTATTTCCTTTCACTAGGTGTGTTCATTTCTAATATTCAATGTTGTTTAATTACATCTGAAAGTGTGTATTAAAGTGTTTACCACCACATTAACGTTTACAGTGTACTCCCACCATGAATGACTTTACCAAATCTGAAAGGTAAAGGTGATGTCTCTCAAAGATGTCTTCTTAACATGTGACATTTTTGCAAGTGATTTTATTTTGGTAGTGCTTTTGAAAACCATGTGTTTTGCTTCAGATCTCATGCTCTACATTTTGGGGTCAGCTTTCTACCTGGATACACCTATTTGAACAAGTAATAATGTTCCATTATGAAATACTTTAAATGTACAGTGTACATGTACACCCTAGTGTAAGAGATGGAGAAAACACGGTGTTAATTATCTGCAATAAAAGCAGCAGCAAAATACAGTATTGTTTTCCTTCTGGCACAATGTCACCAATAAGTAAAAGAATGTTTCTTACAAGACAAGCCTGAATGAAACTATGATACTGGTAAAACTGTCCAAGTTAATCCTTGTAAGACAAGTTTTGTGCTCAAAGTACCCACAGTCTAAAGCATGAAGTCTTGACAACAGACCAGGTTTTGACAAATCATTTTTTGTGAGATACTTCAACAGTACCTTTATCTCACACTGAGCCACCCCTTCAAGAATGTTGTGCAACATGTCCTAAGAAAAACTGTGGCAAATATGACAGAACTGTATGCTGTTAAGAGTTGAATTCCACTTTAAACAAAACTCTGACTGCAATTCACTGCAGTGCATTTCTGCAGGTCTTCCTTTCCATGCAATATTTTCTCAGGGTCATCCTCACTGGTCATCCAAACATTTTGGGCAATATCCTTTTCAACCAAACACAATTGACAGAAATCACGTCCACTAAATGACTGTAAAACTCAAAATTGCACGCGTCCCTAAATTGCCCACAGTTATTTGACATAAACTGTAGTGCCATGGACCTTTTCAGTGGAGAAAGGCAAATCAAGGCCATAACTCTCTTGTGTTGTGATGTCATTAATAAGGGTCTATAGAATAGGATCAAAGCCATATTTTTTCACATCAGTATGTTCAACCAAATGAGCATTCATCATAGCAGAGTTCAACTTTGGTGGCAGATTTCTGAGACAAAATAGAGAGCACCTATTCTGTGAACACGTTTTGATCCCAATGGGTTAACATCAAAGTTATCAGAGTACATCTGAATTTGTATATAAGTGTTGTTTATGGATGTCTTAAAACAACTTCCATGCACATGTTGGTTTTTATACATACATTTACATAATCAGAATGTAAATTCTATTGTTTCCAAAATTTCAAAACATTTCAAAAATCATAAGTACCTGTTTGTTTATTTCACCTCATATCAAATGAAACTCCTAACATTAATTTTTACTGGTTCCACAACTCAGCAAACACAACCCATTTCTTGTTAAAATATTTCATTCTTTAAACTTCAATATAAAACCTTACTCAGTGGGTTTTCAAAATTCTCAAGAGCTTCTTCTAATTTTATAGAGCAGACCTCTGAGCTCTGCATGACTCTTGTTCCACCAACTTCTGCAGTATCTTGGAAACTGTGAGAATTAGCTTGAAATGACTGAGTTTGCTGTATCACTACTTTGACAAAAATCCCTTTCATGAGTAATAATTAAATGTTTTTTTTAAAAACCTGAGTATGTTGAAAACTGACGCCTATTATGATCTTGTGCACAAACCAACTTAAACCTGATGATAGAATAAAAACTGTGATCACAGATTACAGTTTGGCACAAATTGCATCTCCCACAGTGAAAAAAATCCATTCACTAGGTGTAAAGAAGCTCTGGACACATAAATATGAAAAGTCTATGTCTGACAGTAAAGGAGGTGTGTTGCAAGGTCGTGCAATGTACCAACCCATTATTTTTTCAAAGAAAATGAAGCCATGCTTTTGAGTTTTAGCTGAGGTCCTGGATGGACTCGCTACATTTATTGATTTTCTCATAAAACAAACACAAAATGTATCGCTTTGCACAGTGTTGTACAGTCCAGAAAAGGCACAGGTGTGTAGGTAAGGAGACGTGAAGACATGCATGCATTCAACTTGCATTATTACAGCCGCACAAACAGACAGAGGCTCGTCTTTCATAGTATTTATAAATCTTGTTGTTTTCAATTACATACTATATCAATAATGTATACTTTTTAAATAAACTCTTTTAAAAAAAATTAAGAGTCTAGGCCAACCATTCATAAAATATTAAGTATACTGTTGCATTATTTAGCTTATATCTGTAAGCTTATATCATTCATTTTGTTGTAGTACCGTCTTAAAAACATTATTATGCATGTAGTGTCTTTCTGTCTGAGTTGTGAAAAGTATGACTCTATTGAACAATGAGAGGTATAACAAATTATGACAGCCAATTTATCAGTCTCCCATATAATCTACTGTAGCAAGTACATCTCCGGGAGATGTCACAAATAACAAGCACACAATCCATTCTGCTCCTGGTCATGCCTCTAACATATGGGATGCATCAACAGATGAAGAAAACCAAGATTGAATGTTTTGGATAACGAACATGTCCATTTGAAGATCTTGTCATCTGTCTTTGTAGTATCAGTTTACACACTTCACTAAATATAAATGCAATACACACAGAAACACACACATTCATGCGCACACACAGGCACCTACATTAAACCACTGCTTTCAACCCCCACTTGCTGCAGGCACAGCCAAGAGTGTGTCATTAGTCAAACCTAGAGGAAGGGTTGGGGAAGGTGGCTGGTACGCATTCAGCACTCCAGCAGGATCCCCTTCTGTCTCTGCCTGTATTAGCACAGAACTGATGCTGGGATAGACAGATGCTTCACCTTTCTGTCCCTTTTGAACTACATCCATATTTCAACTGATCTGTCAGACCCCAGAGTTGAGAGCAGTGCTGGAAGCAGTCAGGCACAGTATGAATTCAGCTGAGTACCATTCCTGCTTCTGTGACAAGCCAATGTGTGAAAACCACTGATGAAGACTGAAACTGTTAAATGGGTATGATTCTTGAAGTGACCTGCTTACAAGCAGTAAAATAATGATGGTGTAATTGTCTTTGTATTTAGAGAAGAGTACACAGTTATGATACCAGTGGGAAATTAGATAGTTCAGTGAGAATTGATGCAAGTTAATAATTAATGATTACAGTCATGGTGAGAACATGATAAGCATTGGTAACAATTTTGTAGGCTCCAATTTTGTCTTATTTAATATGTTCACAACATTTGTTTGTATTAGTATACAGTACGTGTATGTTTTGTCTGCATGCTGGCATACTATTTATTTCCAAGTATAATATCTAACCTTCTGTGTATCACTTTTTGCACACTCCACTAAACATATGAAAGCTGCAATAATTTAGTTACATATTTTAGCCCTTAGCAAATAACTGCTAAGACAATTCCAGGCAGGTGTTAAGAAAAGCTGAATTGTAATTTAAAGTCAAAGGAAAGGACCAACAACAGTACAACTATTAACTTTATATTCTGATTCAAATTTTGGAAAGAGCCTCACAGACAGATATCAATTCTGAATAAAAATGGCCAGACCAGAATGAATGAAACCACTAGGTTTACTTCTCTAGTAGTGCTGTGAAACAGTTTTTTGCATAAGGATGCACATGCAAACACAGGCGTGTAATGTGATACATGTTCATGCCAGTGGTTTCAATTCCACTGATTTACAGTTGGTAATAATGGACCATGAAATGCAGCAGTGTACCTACAAAGGCAGGGAAAACTGCAAGCTGGTAAACATGCATGCAAGAAAAATCTCTTTTGCAAATGTATGAGGAAGGAACATGGTGCTCGAACAAAAATAACAATTTACATTTAAGAATAGAAAATACAAAATTTTGTTGCATAATCTTGGTCCTTAGTCAAAAGGAGCATTGATTATGCATGCTCGGTCTCCAGTTTTTAGCCTCAACAGCCTCAGGCTGCATTTGGGCTCATATGGAGTTAAAATGACAGTAACATAGCTGACAACTTATCCCACAGATGCCTTAAAACTGATTATTAAAAACTTAAATATAAACATTATAAACAGTAGACAAGCTGAAATTGGGATCATATGCACACTCCTGTTAGTTCTTAGAGCTTGAGAGTCACGCTATCCCATTTAGACCAAGATACCTGGAACCACTGCACATGTCCAAGTGACACAGAGGTTAGAGCATCTTTCACTTCTGCACTGTGGCTTATTTCCCAGCGCTAGGAAATACTTGAGCGATGTACAGTTTCGAAAGGGGATTTAAATCAAATCCTGGACCACGAACAAGGGCGGGCTTACAGAGTTCAACACGATACGGAGCTAAAGATGAATGTTGGCTTCAATGACAGTAGCCTCACCAGTCAGGAGAAGAATGAGGGAGAGATGAATGAATTAGACCTCAGGAGCCACATTGTTTTGGAAATGAAAACTAAGTTTTTGTAACCTGATGAGCCAGATGGTTTGTTACACAGAGCCATCTGTGTAGTCGTCCATGAAAACTGTTTGGAAAAGGGCAGGCACATTCAAAAAATACTTGGCAGGTCATTGGATGAACCATCTGTATATCAACTACTATCTGTGTCTGACCTTGCGAGGCAGCTGGATTTGTGATAAGCGTATAACTTAGCTGACAAGATTGATTCTCATGTGATGTCGTGATCTCGCGAATCCAGCTGCCTTGCAAAGTTAAAGTTTTTGCTCAATGATATCCAAACATATCTCTCCCTGTCTCTCTCCTTATTGCTCTGTTAGCTACTACAGCAATGATGTGCACTTGTATATGATGGTTGTGGCTAGCTACTCACCCAAAGTCACATTTGATTGGACAAACTTTTGTGAACGCCGCTGAGTGCAGGATGGGCCATCAAACATTTGAAACCATTTTACAGGATGAGAAAAGACAGTGATTTGATGTAAAAATAGATTTTAAAAAACACTAATGTTTGAAAGAGATAAATTAACAATTAACACAGGATTACAATGGGAAAATGTATTTTTAATTTCATGGGATCTTAAAATAGAGAATCAGAATCACTCATTCATCAATCATTGTTGGTGGGGGAGTCAGGCAAGTCAAGTCAAGGTCAAGTGTGTTTGTTTATTTATTCCTCCTGCTGTGAAGTTTTTCTTTCTAGAATGTTTCTGCTGCACAAAGCCTTTGACTTAGTTTTTTATCTTAATGTCATCAGTCACCACAAAGTGTCTGAAATGGAATAGTCTGCCCTAAAATAAACATGACATATGAGGTTGGGCTTGTATGTAGTTGTCATTAATCATGTGATTTAAATTGTAGTTGAATTTAATATGAAGACAGGCTGCATATCCACCGGCACCCAAAAACGCCATAAACATAGTTGTTGATGGCAAGATTTGCCCAACCAACATATTAGATAGTGTGGCCCAAGGGGCCAAAATCTCATGCTTGCTCATAAATAAACAGAAAGCCCAAAATCATGTGCTATAAAAGAAATAAGAAAAACAGAATATTTATTTAAAGGCTGTATGGGTATTAGGCCATGGCTTTCATATATAACAAATAAGGACAGTCAGAGATGCTGATAAATGCTTTCTTAATAGTTATCCTTGAATAAACTCCCTGATGTGCTTACAGTATGATTAATTCATCCAAAAGTCACAGTGTAGCATTGATTGCACTCCACTGTGTTCTTCTAAAATATTCTGTCTAATGGTTGCTGGCTGTGATAAACATTTCACAACAAGATTTCTGGCTGACTTTCAAAAAGTATCTGTTCTCTGTTCCTACAGTATTTGAAATCCAGAGGTGACCATGCTTTTATGGTTGATGCACCTAAACTTTGGAACAGCCTTCTCAATTCCATCAGAACAGCTGAATCTGTGATTCCTTTTATGTGACTGCTGAATTTTCTATAGGTTGGCCTTTTTTACAGTTACTTTCTGTTCACCTTTAGTTTTGATCATCTTGGTCGTGTGCTTTTTTTGTGTCTGTGTAAAAGGCATATGTATGTGTGTGTCTGTGTGTATCATTATATAGATATGTATACATGTATTTGTGTGTCGGTATTTTATCCAATATGGGAAGCACTTTGTGTTTTAAAAAGTGCTATATAAATAAAATTATTATTATTATTATTATTATTATTATTATTAAAGATTTACATATAGAATCTGCTGCAGCATAAACAGAGTTCAGCCAAAACACAGCTGATGTTTCCATTCTAAGAGGTTTCAGTTACCTACAAATGACCTTATGCAACATTTGTATGTATACACAAATCAGGAGAAGAACCTGAAGTAAAGAAGTCGACATTACTGTGGTGGTGTCCCACTACAATGCATTTGTTTAAACGCAAGCTGTCCTATGAAGTGTATACTTGTTTTATTCTATTCTGTATTTTCTATGTAATGTTCCTTTTGACAACATAGTCTAGGAGTTTGGGAAGAACCTGTGCAGTTCTCAGCTGCTTCAACAGTAGTGGCAAAAATTTAACTTTAGGAAGAAAAAATAATGTGAAATACACATGCCTTTACTGAGTTCCCTGGTTGACACTATACTTTACATACAGTAGATTTCCTGGGCATATAGAAGATGTTCTTCAGAAGTGGATCAAGAATATAAGCAGTGGTGGAATATAATATTAGTTGCTCTAACAAGGGCAACCCTACGGAAGCGCATTGCATTCACTGGATAAAAAAAAATGTAGACACCTTATCTCATAATTACGAGAAAAGATCTCGTAATTACAAGATCCTGATGTCGTAAATTACGAGATAAGAAAAAGGTGCCACATTAGGTGTTACACTGTACATTGGGGGTCGACTGATTATCACCCAAATTGATGATTGATTAATTAATTGATTATTTTTATCAGTCGGTTGCTTTTATAAAAAATGAAATCTGGACAAATAAAACAAAGATTACCTGTATAGAGTAAAAATAATCATAAATAAATAATATTATATTCTGCCTTTGTGTTTTCACAGCTATTGAAATGCATCCAAATGCTGCTTGTTTTCCGACTGTCACTCATCTTTGTGTTTGCACACTCCTCTCTCTCTGCTCCTCGGGAGAGAGGAGCAGAGAGAGAGGAGAGAAAAGATCTCGTAATTACGAGATCTTTATTACGAGATAAGGTGGTTCATTTTTTTTTATCCAGTGAATGCAATGCGCTTCCGTACAACCCAATGACCACAAATTAAACATCATTTAGTCGGCATCACAAAACAAAACACATATATTGGTGTCCAGCAGCCCTTTGTTTAGTAAAAGTGATTTAGGCAGTCAATACATTTTATGCCAAAGTTTGTCACCAAATAGCTGAGTTTCTTTAGAAAATCAAGAACTTTTGCAAAAGCTTAACTTTTTACTGATTTGGAATTATGATTGTTTTTTACTCAAATATGTTATATCATCCAGTGAGTGCATTTTTCTGTCCTTTTTTTCTGTTTTTATTCAGGAGATAATGTCATCTTGTAGAGTCCCCCTAAGGATCATGAAGTTGACAATCCAAGAACAACTGTTACTGCACTTGTTCTAATGAGCTTCTGTCTTGGTTCAATGTTCACAGACTTCAGTAAACGGTTTGCAATAAGCTGAAGCACACCCTGTGAGATCTTCACACTCTGGAGATCAATACTTGCAAAGTTTATGGAGGAAAGGTGATTGCTTGGTTGCTTTGAGATACACTAAACAGAATAATGACTTAGAATTGAAGTGAAAATGATCCCCAAGCAACATGCATCATAGACTACTGAAATATTTGTATAAAGGCCAAAGAACTTAATGAAACAATCATGAACATAGAGCAACTACAAACATCATAACACCTACAAAGTCCCATATTGTATGGTTATATGATGCTCGCATTAAAAAAAATTAAAGGGCTAGTGATACTTTTATCAAATGAACAGAAGTGTTCCTTACCACTGGGTTCCTGATGATCAAATTTTAGTGGATCATGGCTTCATCATTACAGATGTATTGTCTCTTTGCAAGTGGCACAATCCACATTGAGCATGCAATTAGAGGGCTAAAGAGTTTATTTTAGTAATGTAATAAGTAATGTAATTGATGACACTGTGAATGTTTGTGTAGGGCAGTATAACTTACAACCTCAGTTATTTCGGAAGGAAACGGAGGAAGAAGAAGCACCTGCAATCAATGAATGTGAAGACATAGATAAGCAAGAAAGAGATGAATATTTATGGGACATTTCAGAGGACATAGAGGAAAACTGCTAAAGTTTTGATAGTGACTATGATTGTGTACTCCATAAGTCCTTAGGAGAAAAAATGTGTACGTGAAGTTTCATTACCCCATGCTATTCTAGGAGCTGTTGCCTGTAACAGATGGCCGAAGTACACTTTCAGGTGCCAGATTTCCTCCATTGTCCAGTCTTGGTTGTATGGCAAATTCATTATAATGTGCTTCCAACAAACTTCCAATGTCTCCCTACTGGTTACTCTAATTTTTCTCTCGTCCAGACAAAATGGACAAATCTGGCCCTTTGTTTTTGTTTTTTATCTGTCATCTTTCCCACATCTGACATCTCTTTCCAAAACTACATTGCGGATTTTATTTTTTCTGTTCAGCACATTGTGCGTGATATTTTGGTGGCTGTACAGTCAACACAAAATGGTTCCCCTATATCATTACTAAGCTAGCCATTTCAGGGGATGAAAAGTGCAGAATGACATCAGCATCTATCTCAAATACTGTAGCTGTCATTTTACCTCTGTACCGTTCCTAGGTCCATGGTCTGGCCCTTGAATGTTCTGAACTGTGTCATTTGGAATCAATCCACATTTTTCCATGTGGATTGATTCCAGGCACACACTTTGTCAGTGCAGGGTGTGCCTTTGAAACCATGAGACACAACATCTTTCACCTTGTAAAGTAGTCCTGCTGTATGACTGCAGCACTTCCCTCCATTGGCCATACAGTCACACGTTACACCTACAATTTTACCATCCTTCCCCTGCATAGTTAATTCAACATTGTTAGAGTTAATAGACTGTGAGTATTTGACAGCTTCTTTTGAATGATGTGTTCATCATCTGGCATAGTATAGAGCATTATTTTGTGCCTAAACCTAACCAGACCTTAACCACAGCGTTGTCACATCATAAAACATCATTATTTTTTAACAGTGATGTGTAACTGTGTCCAAGTCCCATCTGACAAAAAGAAATGTGGTGTAGTCACAGAAGATATTTCCTGTTATAATACATTAGATTGAATGTTATGCTGAGTGTCATGAAAAAAAGTGAAAATTCATGTCCATATATTCGTGTCCATGTACACAAATCTATAGATTAAATTTCATGAACTGCAGTGATACTCTGTGGGCTATTTGTCACAGCAAAGCAACAGGGATGGACAGATAGATTGCACTTTAGGAATAGGAAGGATAGCTTGGGGTAGGAAGGAGTTGCAGCAGAGTAATAATGTCTAATGGCTGCGCTGAACACATGCATGAATAAGACTGGATGTTACTGCAACACAGCTGTGAAAGAGCTAGTAATTGTGAAGCAAGACTTGAAACAGCTGAAGCCAATCAGCTAATACAAGCAAGATTTTTGCCAAAACCAACACTATGCTTCATTCCTGATACAAAACAGCAGGACACAAAAAATAAATCTATTTGTTGAACTAATTCAGTGACAGGAAAATGAAAAGAATTACAATTAAAGATAGAGGACACATTTAATATTCTTTCTTTTTGAAATATTCTCTGACCTTTGTGTCACAAATGCATGTTAAATTATAGATGTCGTTTGATGGGCAAGCTGAGCCTCAGTTCGTCTTTTGGGGAAACAACAGCCCTAAGCAATTGGATTATGAAAGCTTGTTGTCTGGGATCATGGTTTGGCCTATCAGCAACCATCAGCAATGGTCCCTGGAAGCCAGTCCTGACAACTTTGACATGAAGCCTAGAGATGCACTGGACCAGACACTGTAGTCTGTCTTTTTAACATCCGGCGTGCAATGCTGCCAAATGGATAGCATTAATCAACTCTAACGGTGAGGTGAGGGAGCTGTAATTAACGTTTTTTCCAGGTTGACATACATTCTGAAAAGAACAGTTGGATAGCAGTTTAGACAAAAAATAAAATATCTAGACAACCATAAACATTTACTAAGACAAGTTATGATTTTTATTTGTAATTGGATCAGTTTGAGATGCAAATACACCTCAAATTCATGCATGGAGGACATGCAAGTTGATTGTTGCACCTCATGCAGTCCAAAGCATTCACATGAATTTATTCATATATTCTGTACTGACAGCAGGCTGTAAATAATCATTTGGCTCATACAAGTGGTGGAAGCATATTGTCTGAGGAGTAGATTGCTGTCTGAGATTCCTCAGCTGTCTTCCCATTTTAATTCCCAGACAAATGAGACGCATGTAGGTTTTGACAGATTGTCTGTCACTATCTGATAGCTAGAATATTCCCCGAAACTAAATGTGTAGTGCTTGAAAAACGTCAATGAAAAGATTGACTGCTTGAATCTAGAAATATTACTCTGAACTTTTTATTCTGAACCAGCAGAAAATAAACATTTCTTGAAAATGCTTGCATAAATACATAGTCATTGTACACAGAATTTTCCTGCAAATGTACATAAAGACTGTGAGTCAATAGCTGTGCTACAGTGGTGCTTCCTCATTTCTTTTTACATACAGACTTTTCTCATTACCTCGCATGGGTGATGTTAAAAGGAAGCAAATGGTGCAGTGAAATGTATAAGAATGATGGCCCCCCTCAGGCCATGAGTAACTCAGAGGCCTTCACAGTGAATGTATCTGATAGGTTGTCCCTTATAGAATACATGAAGACATCTCAGTGGTAATATGCTTAAATACTCTTCATTTGTCAATGCATGCACACACATGTGTTTATGGCTGTTTTGTCAGTCCAGCTCTTGCAAATTGATTTCAGTTGGTTTTGACCCTGGTTCCTGCTCCAGCTTTTCTCTCCATCAATTATCTGCCACTGTGTTGGCTGCTGCGCTCTGACATGTGGTTCTGCAGATGGCCATCCTGTGTAACACCGCCAGGACAGGGCAAGTGTTCCCAGTGCAAAACAATTGTCACGATTTGCCACATGACACTTTCATTCAAATTAGCCTCATTCACTGGAATCCCTGTGTCTTCTGAGGGAGGGTATAAATAACAGGCCTTTCCATACTCCTACATGGAAAACATTATACACTCTGCAGTGGACAGTCGTGTCAGGAATCAATGTGAGGCACTCCAAAGAGGGCCCGCAAATGAGTTGTAGATCTGTAGTTTGTCAAGTAAACAAATTGTCCAAGCTTTAAAGTTTTGCATGGGAGAGAAATGCTCTAACAGTGGATCAACCTGTAAAAACATATTGGCCACAGGGGACATGGTGTCAGACACAGTGTATCTTCCTTTTGCTCTCTCTCACTCAATCACCATTGCGGAGCTGGAACTGCGATGTAATTGCCAAGCATATGGGCAGATGGTCCCTTTACTGCATGTTTATCATTTCACACTGCACATTCAGCTATCTTTTAATTTGTGAAACCTCTGTCAGTCTGCTCTACATTATGGGGCTTTAAGCAATCATGATTAGCAGATTCACATCATGGCCACAAGATGCAATATGTGCTTTTTAATGATTTAAGTAATCAAGGGGAGCGGGGGAGAGCAATTACTGTGATGGTATGCTGAACAGCACAGTGTCATCTGGCCGTCTACCTCGATCATAACTCTGCAAGTCCGTCTTTTTTATCTTGTTACGTTCAAAGCACTGTGTTTTCCAGCCTTGCATGAATGTAGATCTTATTCAGAATTTCAACACTAGCTTGAAATTCATTATAAGATTGAACTGGGAAGAAAAATAATATTAATTGTATGGCTTTTGATTGACCTTCACAGGAAGGATGTTAATGTTGTCTAATAGCCAAATGACATACAGGGTGTCCCCAAAGTCTCTTTACAATTTAAAAATATAATTACAAAAGCAATTGATGAGATATGTTCATCAGATTTGTTCTATGTACTCAGTGGTTATCAAAGTTTTTAATCACATTGCATTTTTATATTGTGTATCGAACAAAGATACGGGACATCACCGACCTGAAGCAAAAGATCACTGATGCCGTTGCCACCATTGATGAGGCTCTGCTACAGCAAACATGGCAAGAAATCGAGTACCGTCTTGATGTGCTTTGTGCAACTAATGGTGCCCATATAGAGATGTATTAAATGATAAAATTTACACAGATTTGTCTATTCATTTGCTTTTGTAATAAATGTGTTAAATTGTAAAGAGACTTTATGGACAACCTGTACATTATTTAATACATCATTTGCATTCAATTTCAAATTGTGTCTCATCAATACATTTGTAAATAAATTTGGTCAGGGGATTGGTTGGTCCGCTGCTTTAGTCTATAGTGAAATATGAATACTCTACGACTTCAGTAAGTATTGGATGGATTTCATGAAATTTTAAAAACAGGTTTATTCCTCAAATGCCAGCAGCAGGTTTACATTTTTGTCTGTTAGTGAAAAATATGTCAAAAATTATTGGCCATTAAATTTGATATACATATATTTATGTTCCCCTCATGATGAACTGTAAGTGATCATTAGGTAAAAATGTCAGCTTGTCTCATACTTTGGTTTATGATTAGAAACCTGGGAAACTAATGACATTCAGCTTCTCCTTGAGTTTAGTTCCAGCAGTAATTAGCTAATGTTAGCATGCTCATATGCTAAATAAAGATGGTAATCATGGTACACATTATACCTGCTTAACACTAACACTTCCATTTCTCACAAGCTTGCAGCTAATGTTAAGTTGTTGGTGTGGTGGGTGTTTGGTTACCTTATAAGGAAGCTGGATTTGTGAGATCACAACATCAACTAAGAATACATTTTGTCAGGTTTCAAACTATGAGATTGTTTCTGAACTACTGGTGGTTCATGAATGCAGCTGCCTCACAAGGAAAGACAGTGATAGATGATGATAGACATATACATATTGAAAGTGTCTGCCCTTTTCCAAATAGTCTCAGATGGTTCTGTGTAAATGTGCTTGAGCCGAATAAGCACAAACTGCCTTGAACAATCTTAGTCTTGTTTCTTTGTCATTAAAATAAAAGTCCTAGCAAAGAAGTAATTCTTTCAGAGCTCACTGTAACCTACATAATTCTAATTTCACCATGGCCTTGTGCCAGCACCTGTATTATAAAAAATAATAAAGTGTGATATCATCATGGACTAAATTGCCAGCATTAAGGCAGACAGGTTCTGTAACCTCTCTAAACACCAGGATAATGTACTGTATAATATGATGGATTCACTGGTGTGGTGGTTTATTTGGAGGTTCATCAGTCAAATCAGTTTCCAGTAGATTACTTCCTCTCAGCAGGAAGAAGTATTATTAAGGCTGACAAACTGATTATGAGCTTTCCTGCCTCCCTTATACCTTCAGTTTGATTACTTCTGCCACTGAGGTTAGGTTTCAGTCCCATTGGTTTGTCAGTTAACATTGGTCATGGAAATATAAAAAATATGTGGTGTGTGTGTGTGTGTGTGTGTGTGTGTGTGTGTGTGTTTACCTCTCACTCTGCATACTCTTAATCTACAGTTTCCATTCTTACAATAGCAAATCTAGAATAGTATGCACTGTGCAGGCTTGGCAGGGGTTTGCAATCACTCCTTTCCTCCTTGTATTGATATGGTTTTAGACGAGCTGCCTGGCAATGACTACTGAACAAAACATGAAAATTTCATCAATCAGAAAAGCAACAATATTACACTTCCAGCATTAGATGTATTTCACATTGATTGTTCCCAGTTTGTTACAGGGAATAACAAGGACCCCCTGCATGCATGATAACAGCATTTTTTTTGCTTTTTAACATTATGAGACAACTGACAACTACAATAGAAATACAGGCTGTGTGAGAATATAACATGCAAAGAGAGATGGTACATCTTAAAGTTACATAACAACACTGTAGGTAAAACCAACATTTAAACAAAAATGGAGGATCATTGTACTGCTGCTATACAGATAGGTCCACTTATTCTACCTCAACTCTACCTACTGTAAAAAGTTCTGTTATTTAGTTATCTAGAGTAAAGTTTTTGAAATTCATCTCCACATAGGCAATGCAATGATAACAAACCAGTGCTCTGCCACTGCTGAAGCATTGGTGACTGTGTGTGCATAGAGTGAGATGCTCCCTCTTGCCTGCTGTATGTATGACTGTCACAGGTGAGGAGTGTAACAAGCAGCCTTCGTCTCACCAATTCAAACACATGTACAGTATATGCACTCTGATTTGAGCCGGCACGACAGCCAATCCTGTCAGCCACTCACACTGCCATGCTTCTTATCTGTGTTAACCACAGCCGCTCATCATCACCGCAGAGATGGGGAGGTGTAGCATGTCTAATCTGCCGAGTTAAAGCAATCACTGTAAACGTAGCACTAGTTAATGAGGTGTTGGAACAGAATAGAATAGAATATAAATACTGTATGTAATGCAGATGATTGATTGTTCTGTTTCTTTAGTGCTGTTGTATACTGTGACATCATGCAGTATGCAAAACTGTGCAAACAATACAAGGTAGTTAAAAATGAGATGGACCGTACAGAAAGTGACAATACAGTCAATAACTGACTGCACAGTTTGTTTGTTTTCTACAGTGGCTTGTACATGTGTAATGAGTTACTGCTTTAAATCAATGAGCTGTCTGAAATGTAACTGTATTGATTCTCACTTTTTATGAGGAAACAGTCACTTCAGTGTTGGCTTCCCTGTGATGTAAAATCCATCTTTCTTCTTAAATGCCAAGCATATTTTACTCTCTTTCTTTTTGTAAAATAATACATAAAACAATAAGAACAATTATATAATAATATGAGAAATCTGTGTTTCTCCCTGTGACATAAGCTCGTCTGTGCCAGGCCTGTCAGGTCAGTGAAGCTTCATACTGCATACTACCTGTCATCCTCCATCCTCTGCATTCCACTATGCTTGCTATTTTGTCAAGACAGTCATGCGATGGAGAGCAAATGAGCAAGTGAAGCCCCACATCAGGTTTTTTATTAAAGTTGGAAAACTAAGGCATTGTGTAAAACACCTGCTAAGCAGATATGCTGATATCCGAGCAGGAATCCAAGTTTGAATCTTGAAACCCATTCTCAGATGCCATAGTCTCACTGCTTAAGAAATAGTTCCTGGCTCTTCTCTTATCCTGCAGCTAGCGACAGCGCCAACACTTATTTAAAAAGTTCTCTCTCACCGCTCTGCATCACTTAAGATTCCTTCATAAAAATGTAATGCATTCAAAATATTGTATCTTGCTCTTTCTTCTCATTTTTTTTCTTTTCATAAGATGGATCTACACATTGTGTGGAGCATGATACACTAACTGAATTTCAATTGATTCCTGTGACTAAGCATAACTTTTGAATGTATATGGTTGATAAGGATAATGTGAATAAACTGTATTAAAAAAGTTTGGCTGTATCCAGTCACAGCACAATGTAGCGTATGCATCAACACTGTTGGGAATGAACTGACTGTTAATGTATTGTCATTGGTCCATCGTGTTGATCCATCATGTAGAACTGCATTCAGCCATAATGAGAGTCTAACCCAGTCATGCAGTCAATGTTCTAACAATCACACTCGAAGGGTCAAGCAAGTAGAGTGATTGTTGACCAACTTCATGCACATAATGTACATGCACAAATACACACAAACTTACCAAGATCCTGGGGGATGATGGCAAATGGGAGTGAGGAGGTTGGGAAGTACAAACTGCAAAGACAAGCTTATTTGAATCAATATTTTGCTAGAGGGAAACAGAGAGCCAAACAGAATGTTTATATCAGCAAAGCAACTGTGTCTCCATTGTGTTCCCATTGGACAATCACTTGTCTCTTGGGCTAAACAGTCAATCCAAATGCTGATGGCTTCTCAAGTAAGAAAGGATTCCTGCAGTATTTCATGCAGAACGACCACTGAAGCAATGTGCTGTCTCACATGACTGGTAGATTTGTGTTTTACTTTAAGTCCACCTATTTAGCAATAGGCACTTGACAAACATTTAGTGAATGGTTTATCACACACTTTACAGTTGTAAGCAGATAGAAGTTTATCATTGTATTCAATAACAACTTTAACTGATAAGTGGAGGCTGGTGTACAAACTGCTAATGAATAATACAGTAAAACACAGCTGTAACATACCATCTGTTTTCATAGGAGATGTTATCATTCCTGACAAATACCCTACATAAACATCTAAAACTGTCCTTGCAGCTTCACTACATTATACAAAATGCTGCATACTGATTTTAAATGCTAAATTGGGGGATTTGAGGTAAATTATCATTCATATTTTGGTTTTGTGTTTCGATGACAAGTGATTCAACAGCAGCAGTGTACTCTACTGCTCCACACCATCTGAAATTACTTTGTTTGCTTGGAAACAAAGAACAGGAGACAGAAGCAAGCTGTGTTTCTAGTGTAGCTAATCTCATAAATTCAAGTGTCAACAGTGCAGTTGTTTCTTAGTCGATGATATCTGGTTAAAAGATAGCCATGGGTCAATGAACAACTGATAAGTTTTTGTTGCTGATCTGCATCAAGAATATGTTTTGTTTGGCAGCAGAGCATTAGGGAAACATTGGTTCAGGTTAAATGACAACTTTGGTGAGTTTACAGCTCAATATTTCCTTTACGACTTCCTCCATCATGGATGTTGTCATTATAGTTTAGATTAGTTTTATATTTTATTGTTTTTCTTGGTATCTAAATGAGAGACAATGTGTGAGTTTGTGAGTCACTAATTCATTTTTTATAACACCTTGGATTTAACTATTGTTTATCGTATTGCATCTTACATTTGGATATGTAATCACTATCATTGTGGTTTTTCTTATACTGTTTTAACAGTTCCATACTTACTGTCTAATCCCTGTCAATTTTAGCTCAGTGCGACACTAAAGAATGTAATAAAAGGATTCATGTGTAAGTATGAATGTACTCTGTGTCCTGTCTTTCATGCAGTGTGCTTGTGTGGGCTCATGTTTGTGTTTCATATTTACCTACAGCCACATTTTAATTACATCCTGCTCTTTGTCAGAACACAAAGAATCAAACATGATTTATAAACAGAATATAAAGACTGTAAAATGATTCATTCTCTCCAATTGTCTCTCTCTCTGAAGCATGCACAAACTCAAGAACACAAATCCTAAGTTATATCCACTGAACAGTTACTTGTTGGATCGTGGTTTACTCTGTCAAATAATAACCAGAGCTATCAGAGATGATTTCTATTCAGAGATGACAGCATAATCACCAAGCTCCTGGGATACTACAGGTTCATACATTGTGTGACAGCCATGAATTTAATGCCATTCAAATTGCAGTTGGATTGAGTGGCTACACTGTAGACATTTCTAACATCCATGCATTTTTTTATTTCCATAAACCAGATGTTCAATACAGTGGATCTGTATTGAATTCAGAAAAATATGACATTAAAAAAATAATACGAATTTGTATGAAATTCTGTGCCACAAATCAGCAAAACAAATCTGCTTTGCAAACATTTTTTCTATCTAATTTTGGGCTGTAGATGCTTGTTCATAGAAGGACAAGTAGGTGGATCCAAATGCAGGAGACATAAGGCAGAGCAAGGCTGAAGATTATCTTTTTATTCAAGGCTTGTGTAGGCAGATCAGAATAAACCAGAAACTGAACAAAGGTGATCCAACAAAAGTGATCTGAAAACCAGGACTTAAATACAAACTGAACTAATGAGGCAACAAGTACAGGTGGCAAGATACAAGGGCGGGCTGAGAGCTGTTTGCCCGGAGAAGACAAAGGGAGCAGGGCAGGACTAACGAGAGACTGAATGCAGGGCAAGTGTGGAGGGAAAAGCAGGCTGGAGAGAACATGAAAAAACACAAAAAGCTATAGCTGCTCTGGGCTGAGGACAAATTAAAAACAGAACTCCATCCTTGAGTTAAACAGAAGTCTACAATATAATCATGTACAATCCTCTTCATATAAACCATCATAAATCAAACTGTCCTGGAATTAAATAAATAACTTAAAGTGCACAAGTCATACTGATGAAACACTAAATAAACAGTATCACATTGCCAACCAGGGAACTTTTATCATAACATAAATTACTGTTGACACAAACATGAACCAATAAATCTGTTAAGCAGAGTGGCCTCTATATTAAGGCTGCAAGTAACATACAGTAAGAAAGACAATTGTTGCCCAGAGTTTCAGTTCACTTGTACACTTAGTTTCCATGAGAGCTAATATAGCAACCAACAGCATCTCAAATGGTCCTTTAAAATAATCTGCAACCCCTTATCTGTCCTTCTTCCCACTCAGTCCAGTTTTAACAGACAAATAAGCCTGAGGGCATCTGGTGGACTGGAAGATGGGCATACAGCCAGGCTGGGACAGAACCATAACAAACATCCTCTTGATCTTAGACACTCCACATGACACACAGTCATGCCACATATTTCACCACTCTTCCGCCTCTCTATTTGTGTCAGCATAATAAAACCATTGTGAAATCATATTTATCGCAATGCATCTGCTTCTTCTTCACTTTTAATCAGAAAATCTACACAAAAGTGTCATTGAGATGTCTGGAAGAATGGACTTATATGTCTTTTCAAGTTTAGGTAATATTTAAGGTTAGTGTCTTGACACAGATTTCTTGTTAGACAAAGTCTCTACTACTCCTACAATATCTAATTAAATTTAGACATCATTAACGATAACCTGTGTACCAAACAAAAGCCAAAAACTGAATATCTGAATTGGGACTAAATTGGAAATTATCTTTCAAAGAATCAAGACAGTAGTAATAATAATAATAATGCATTTTATTTAAAGACGCCTTTCAAAGCACTTAAGGACACCGTAGTACACAGTAGTGGCCTCTTGAATCCTGGCACCCAATTTTGACTGCTTTTTTCAATATTTTTCAGGTACAGTGTGCATCTTCATAATATTAAGATATGGTTTGAAGCAAGTTATATAGTAAGTTCAGTATGATACAGAAATTAGGAGGATACCTACATGAACTCATCCTCCAGTGCTCTGCCTGAAGAGAATATATTTTTGATATATAGAAATACAAACCCCAATTTATTAAATAAAAATGAAAACTTTGATTAAACATATCTTGCCAGTGCCTTTTAGCCACTTGGTTATTATAATCTACCCACAGTTTCATTTTTCTTTTTAAAACATGGGAGAATCCTGCCATTGGTCAAGTGAAAATGCTAAATCTTCCTTTCATTTTATGTACTATGTTTCTTTATACTGTTTTATTAGTATTAGTATTAGTATTTGTATTAGTATTAGTATTGAATGTTGAATGTTATTTTCATTTGGTTTGGACCAAAACAACAATGTGACTAAATTTTAGTGAATGTCCCAATATTTCCTTTATGACTTCCTCCATCATGGATGTTACATAACAGAAGAACTTAACATAACTGAAGAGAGCTTTAGTACAGTATGCAATACAGTGTTTACAGTATATGGTACAGTGTTTCTGGTGTAGGCAAAAGGATTCTTTAGGATAAGAGGGAAGAAAAATAGCTTAGATTTTGTGTAATGAACACAGGGTAGCTTTAGAGCACACTATTGATTACACAAACCCCATGAAACTTGAAACAATAGCAATCAAATGAAAAGTGACAATGCTGGAAGACTTTGGGTGGACATACTGTACAACATGAGAATTTAAAAAGGGATTAGCTCAGACTCGGTTCCCTTACACAGATCTTGAGGCATGGTGAGAACATTATTTCACCATTTTTTTCAGGTACTTTCACAAAGCTTGAAAATTTCAGTGAAACAGCAACTTCTGTGGATATTTCAAGAGATCTTGTCAGGTACACCCACTCACAAAAAAGGAGAATAAAAGGGTTTAAAAGGTTGAGGTGGGAGGAGGTACGGATTACTTAAAAAAATACTTGGCTCAGCTCGACAAGCAAAAGCAGAATATAACAGCAAGAATGGTAATGTAGTTGTCCTTAAATAAATACTTTCTGGATTATCAAGAAAATCTATGAATCTTGGAAAGCTTTCAAGCAATTACCAAAGTGACAGAGTTGATGAAATAAAAAGAAACGCTGCTGCATATAAAAGAAACGCTGCAAATAAAAAGACACACCGCAGCATATAATAAAAAAACGATGCAAATAAAAAAAGCCACAACGGAAGTGGATTACCGGAGACTGTTTTTGCCGAAACACCGGAAGAAGAAACAACAACAACAGCACTACGAATTGGAAAACGAACTAGAAAGTAAGTGAAAATGTTAGTGTTTAATGTTGCTACATGTAGGTAGCGACATCGGAACTGCAGACACTTAAAACACACTGTTCCGCCTACGGGACAGGTCGGAGGTTGGGAGGTAGCCACAAGTCCTTCTGAATGTTTTAAACACCAACCCTTAAACATATATATTCATGCCGTACATTGTTAGAAAGCTTAGATTGTCCTGATTCATTCAAGACCACTCACAAATTATATTGGTTGCTCACAGCCGTAATAGTATTCAGCCACTCAGCTAAAGTAAAAACAGCTATAATCTCTACATACCTTCAAAGTCTTCCCTTTATCCACAACGATCATCTTATGACACAGGACTTTCTGTACAGCTCGCCAAGTATCCATTCTTGTGAAATATGAAATCCGTTTCCATAACATCGAAATACTTTCCTCAATATGTCCATGTATTTAGTCCAACACGTAACGTAATAACACAAATAACAAACCATATACGGTCCCTTTTACGTCTTTTCCTGACCTACACGTACAAGCAACAACAACAACGACAGTAATAAGCTGCCGGAACTATGTAGCCGTCAGTTGTTTCCACTCTCGTTAGTGGTCTCCCCGTGTTAGCCGAAGTTAACAATACACCGGCATTCTCCAGTTCAACTTCAAACCTGGGGCTAATTTAATAACACATTAAAAAGTACATGTAGCGACATTAAACACTACCATTTTCACTTACTTTCTAGTTCGTTTTCCAATTCGTAGTCCTGTTGTTGTTTCTTCTTCCGGTGTTTCGGCAAAAACAGTCCCCGGTAATCCACTCCCGTTGTGGCTTTTCTTATTTGCATCGTTTTTTTTATTATATGCTGCGGTGTTTTTTTTTTTGTTTTGCTGCGGTGTTTCTTTTATTTGCAGCGGCGTTTGTTTTTATTTGCAGCGGTTTTTTTGTTTGCTGCGGTGTGTCTTTTTATTTCCAGCGTTACTTTTATATGCAGCAGCGTTTCTTTTTATTTGCAGCAGCGTTTGTTTTTGTTTGCAGCGTTACTTTTATTTGCAGCTATGGCAGGTCTCGGCCACCGTAAATATCCCTTTGCTATAGCAACTGATAATATGATCATTTAAAATCTAAACAGGTCAAAGCTGAGCATGACCAAAATAAATTGCCTCATAATATAATGTAGTTTATGTGTAATGTAATATCACATAAATGCTAAAATGTTTCATAATTTATTGGATAAACATGATAAAATGTTTACTATGTTCACCATTCTTTACATGTTACAATTGATGTTGAACATGTCTGAACCAACCAACAACAATTCCACCAATACAGCCACATCACCAGCATGAGAAAAGAAATTAGCCCATCTACTCTGCATGGCTATAAATGATTCGTTTTTATACTCACATTTACAACATATGACTCAGAAGTATTTGAATCTCACCTCACTTTATTCAGCATTCAGCATAACCACAAGTGACAAAAGTGAATTATTCCTCGATATTTCAACTGTTTTAGTTGAGTAACTGGGTAATTCATCATTGAGGAAGTAAACTTACTGTACCTTACTGTTATTTTTAATGCTAGCCTACTTTGGCTGGCTTTTATAAAGGGGAGAAACAGAAAACTTGAATATTCAGCACATTCAGTGCTGCACCTTATCTCAACATGTATTTATAGTTTTGCCTTTACTCTCTCTGTGCTTTTTGTCCACATTCTTGTCTACCTATTCCAAGAAGATATATATGTATTTTTGAAGAAACTTTGGGAAGACATTTCTGTAGTATTAGTATAGTATTAGTTTGAGTAAGCTACTGGACAAAATGTAAAAGCAGGAGCAAACAGCCTTATTTTCATTTTATCCATTTTTTTTTTACTTTGCTGCATCAGTAATGCAACTTCAGGAGCTGTTGAGAGCCTCAGAATCCATTAATAACTTGTGCAGTGGGGACCTATTATGCAAGTCCTGAAACCTGAGAGCCAGTCACCTGTTCTGCTACCTGAGCCTAGGTCCTGCGGGGACAGAGGAGGAGAGAAGAAGGGTAGACAGCCCTTCTAAGCTGCCGTCCCGGAGGATTCAACTTATATGGATAAGACCTGAGGTACTGCTTGAAGCTCCAGAGATCTCTTATGGGTGATTTTTAAACCAGCATAGTTAAACCAGAGGTGCATGTAGAGAATGAATTAACTGAGAAATATCAAGATCCACTGAAGCGTGTCCACCAGAGCCGTCACTGTTAGAAAATTCCTCCAAGGACACAGACTCTCCTTCTCTTTCATTTGCACATTAACTCTCAGTCAGCTAACGTAAGCTCACAGGGTCATTTGTATAAACATATTGACTCAGTCGATGAGTTGTGCTTTGCTCCTTGATCCCCTGTCAGCTGAGAGGGGTTTCCATATGGGCTTGAGAAAATACCACAGCGTACTCTGGGCTACCTGGTGACTGAAATAATCTGTTATACTCTTGACTGAGCGCAGGAGTAAGTTGCACTGTGGCCTCTGTTGAAAGAAGAGGATATATCTGTTCCAGAGAGGAGCAACAGTTGATATTGGCACTCTGCTTTGTACAGGTAAGAAGGCTCCTCAATGTGTACATTAAGGGTTGCGTGGTCAGTTTCAGTTTTAAATGGGCGCCTGCAGTGGCTTAAGGTCGGGTATGATGTGATGGCAACTCTGAAATTCTTTGGGAAGCAGCAACCTCTTACTCACTAAAGGTCTTACCACAAGGCAAATGTTGGGACAACAAATGCTGCATTTACCTGTATATCAGTTATTTTAGTTAATATGTTTACTCCTAATATAATTAAATCAAACACTCAGACCCATCAGCACCAGTAGGTTATTTATAATTGACATTGTTGCTCACCTGTCATCTCATTATTCGTTCTTGCCATGTCAGGTGGTAATAAAAAAACAACAACTCTTGAGGCCGCTGGTATGTTTCCCCACTGTGAATTAAACCAGATTACGGCCCATGTGACTACATTCCAGTGACCCACATAGGGTGGATGGGGGTTGTACAATGGACAGTGCGTGCAGACAAATAAGAGACTAAGTAAAAGGCCAGGATGATAGAACTAGTAAATAACAAAAAATAACCCCAGCCAGTGTAACACCAGCACGTATAACACATCTGAACAACAGCATTTTGTCTAAGAGCTCCGTCAGTGAGCCTCATTTAAACACTAGCTGTGCTGATGGGTTTATCTCTCATACACCCTGAGCTCTGCACAGCCCGTCTGTTTCCTAACCAGCTGTGGGTCCCATGGCCTCCCTCTCTGTTCCTGGCACTGTCAGGTGAACAAAGGTTTACTCAATCACTGGCTTCCACGCATGCAACAATAAGCATACGGTCACATCAGCCAAGTACAAACCCTGCTCACTCTGTGCCTGCTGTCACTCTATCTTTCTCACACACACACTCTCTGTTGCTTTTTTTTTATTTTTTCAAATACATGTCTTGTATATTTTGCTGTGTCTCTCACATTGGTTGCAAGTGCAGAGGGTCTGCTTTTAAAGAATAACACTGGTGATGTTTTATATTTTTATGCCAAAGAATTAAAAAAAAACAAAATACCAAACATTGCATCCATCTCCCAATACGTGTTGTCTATAGTTCTCATTCCCTATTTGTTACTATCAAAGACCTACAAATTTAAAAACAGCCACAAACCACAAACAAACTTTTTTTATTTCAAGTTTTTTTGTAATTTTCTAAAACAGGAGTAATGTAAACAGGAGTACTAAAGTCAGATATTGTATGCTAGAAGGTTTTTTCAGCAGCAGCAGCATCGTGTAAGTGGTATTGACTCAATAAACTACAGTGTCCACGTTCATCATAATGAAATAACATGTCAGCTAGTGCAAATGAAGACTCTCATTTATGCGGTTTTAATTGTTTTTGAACAATAGTCTATAGCTCTAAAGCCATACCAGGCATTGCCTACACTGAAACACTTCTTTGTTTGATCAATTCACTGCTGATTTTTGTCTTTTCATTGGATTTGTTAAGTCACCATCACTTCATCCACATTTTTTTGAGAATAGTTGCGATAGTGAAGGGTGAAGTGAGTGATACTATTCCCATACAGTACAAACCAATGAACAACAAACTGCTGTATATTTCACAAGTACAGTGTTGGGCAATTACTGCTCCTTGGCATTCATTTTAATAGTATCTAATTTCTACTAGGGGGATGAACACCAATATTCCAAGATATTTTCCTCATTTGATGTTTTGATGATGGTAGAGTGATATGTATCATGTTGTGTCCAAAATCTCCCCGGAGACAAAGGATACAACATGTTATTGTAGATTCATCTGAATTCATTATGTTTCACTTATTCACTTTGGTTGTTCTTTTACCACGATGCATATTTACCATTATCCAATATGTATTTGATTTTTCCTGCACACAGCTATTAGATATGTAAAAATATCTGTCTTTACTTGTTACACCATCATAAAGCCTCTTCTGCTATTTTAATGTTCATTCTTGTTATTTTGTTTATTACACTTTTTAAGCTGTATGTCCTTCAGGCTCACAGTCCCCCTCTCTCTCATACACACAAACACACCCTCCATCCAACCCTCTTTTGTAGAGTGCAACATTATAAAATGTTGTTGTTCCTCCAATTACACTTGCTGGTGAGGCAAAAATAAATCAAAGGAAAAATGGGGTGAAACTGAGAATGTATAAATTTCTATCTCAGTGCTGTTCAAGCCTGCATTCTCGTCCCATGTGACTCACCTCAAAGTAGAACACATGGGGTAAATACAATTACTTTTGCTTGTATTATATGCACTGCACTGTTCATGCAAACATCTTAACAGGGCAAGAATGTGGCTTCAATTTGCAAGGTCTCACTGTGACATTGTATAACATAGAATGAATTCTCAGCATGCTTGACAAGCTTATTTAAAAAGTACAACATGCCTCTTTTTGCTGTAATCTTTGTTTTAATGGGTTTAATCACTGCATTGAGTTGTGTACCAGCTGAACTGAAAGCAGGGTACTTTGTCTATCATGATGAAAAAAACTGAATTATACTGAGTGGTAAATAAAGTGAGGAGATAAGCACTTCCCTGTGCTTCCTGAAACAATAGGCCTGAACATTAAGCTATTGTTTGGTGTTAAAGAATTATCCAAAATGTGCCAGGCAAGCAAGACAGATAACCATGTTAGGAGAGTCATCATCAGCTGAGCTAAGGAGCAAGGAGCCAGGGAGCCAGAGAGAGAGAGAGAGAGAGAGAGAGAGATTATTCTTTCATCAGTTGGGCTGCTGGAAGGTGAAAATGAACATGGCTCTAAGCATGGAATAAATGATAAAATGATAAAGTGAAGTGAATAATGGGATAATGAAGTGTTAGCAGAAAGGCTATTTTCAGTGACAAGATAGCTGTGCTTTTGTGATGAGTAGGTAAGTCTGATAATTGTTTCAATTTGAGTGGTAGACCTTTGAAGTGGACTTTCCTTTCATGTCATGTATGGTGTGTGCCGCCTAGTTAGTATCAGAAGCTACAGTTCTATAATGATCAGCATATTTCTTTTTTTCTGTTATAAACTGACAGCTGAAAAAGTAGAAAACTGCTGGTCGATGTCAGCGGGTTTCCACAGTTGGAGATTCCCAAGCTTATCGACACCTAACATCAATGAGGTAAACAGCTCTGGGCATACTTATCTGTTTACTCAAGGTTTTATGACCTGGAAAGTTACTAAACACTGTTTCTGCAAATACTGGGTGTATATATCACTGCACTCTGTAATCAGTAACTGTGAAGTATTTTTACTTGACTAAACCTATGAAAATGGTTTATCCTGAAGGAAGAAGATGTATAGTGAAAGATAAATTTATTTTTTTATTTTTTTTGCACTGGTTTCCTTCCACAGTCCAAAGAGATGTTAACTGGAAGCTACTGTATGTATGATTATGGATGTGAGTATACATTGTTGTCTGACCATTCTCTGTGTCAGACTGTTTTAGCTGGAATAGCTTTCAGCTTCCTGTGACCCTGTAAAGCATTAGGGTGTATAGAGATTGATGGCTGGATAGATAGATGGATGGATGGATTTGATCAAGACTCTTGCTAAACATATTATTATATTATTATAGATATCGATATTATATATATATTATCGATTTAATTGCCAATGGTGTCATTAGACAAACTAGAAAAATACTATTTCTCCAGTATGATGATGTTTACTCACTATTTAGCTAATGACTTAAAGCGATGGTTCGGCGTAATTTCGACCTAGTGTCATATGCACATCTATCTAAACACCGCCTCAGTCCTTTTTTTTCATTTGGTCGCAAACAAGTGGAGTTACAGCTATCAGCCGAATGGCTTAGTGCAGGCGCTAATGGAACCAACAGTGTATCTCGTAAATTACCCCACTAATAATGTCTGGATTGTTATCAAACTATTACAGTAGTACAAATAGGGTCTTTACTCATAAATCGATGCATTTGAAAGTTTGTAAGTACACCAGGAGTTTACTAAAATAACTGATACTGCTAAAGCTGTAAACATCTTCGAAATCTCGCGCGATCACTGAAATCCTGTGTAGTCGTGCGAGATCCTGCACAGAGCACCTTCGAAAATGAACCACTCATCTTCACGTTCGATGTGCTCTGTGAAGATGAAGAAACAAGTCAAGCAGGATAGAAGATAATAAGTCCTTCCAATCATACCACAGCAGCTAATATCTTTGTATTTACAGTCTTTGTACTTGATTTAAAGAATCTTTGCATTTGCAGATGAATCAATTTCACACTTTGAGCACATTTTAAATATGACACTTAGTCTTTTTCTGTCTTTTCATAGGCCTCAAGTAAGGATAACGCTGCTTCACTGCACAGGAATGTCCTGTCATGGGGTGTGTGGCGGGGGCAAGAAGAGAAGGAGAATGTATCTCTTGGAGCAATAACACAACCTGCCTACATTCAGACTGAGGATAGTGGATTTTACAGTGGAGTTTTCAACCTGTTCAAGACAAGTGCAAGTGTCCCAGATGTGGTGGGAAGAAGTCCAAAGACAGCATTTATTTAAATCAGCACTGCAGCCCGGATGGTTCCACCATCACTTTCTATCTCTGAGGATTCTGTTTATCCATCTTGTCCAACACTGCCTGTGGAGTTATTAATACCAAAATGTTTGGAGGAAGAACCTTATCTATTCCCACGTGCAGGATGAGAGTCTCAAACTCCCAACCGGACGTGTGCAGACAGAATCCTACTATTGTGATGCCAAATGAGTTCAGACATGCCTACTCACCATCTGATGTATTGGCAGTGAGAGATCCAGGAAAGAGGAAGGTACAGCTTGTACAAGACAGACTGACCTACACAGAGGAGGAGAGAAAGCAAAACGTGATAGGTGGCTCATTAATGCAAATGTCCCCACAGCCCTCCTACCGGTCCTGCATCCATCATGAGGTGCCTCTAAGATCTATTAGCTCTGTTGTGTTTTTGGACAAGTCACTTTCCATTTCCCTTGTGGAACTAGATGGAAGAGCAGCAGGTCAACCAACTCTGTACAAGTCCACCTTGTCTGTTCGCCTAGGTGCCTCATCCTCTACAGATAGCAAACCAGCCAAAACAACAGAGGGTTACGGGAGACCCAGACTGACAGTGTTGAGCAATAACAAGCGCAATGGCCGAGAGAGTGGTTTGGGTCACTGCAAAAGCCCTGTATCAAAGCAGTGGGAGCTAGAGGTTGAGCCAACTTCACCTACTCATGGTGTTAACAGCAAGGCTGATGATTCAGACATGCAGCGATGCAACACTACTTTGGGATTATTGTCATTCAGAGGGCCAAGCCCCTCAAACACAAAGGCTTGCAGGCAGAAGGGGAATGCAGATGAGGCAGCCTTCCTTACACAGAGTAATTTCAGGCACAGGCAGCACACTTTCAATACTGGACCAGGTATGAATTCCATCACCTTGCTTCAGAAGTGAAAATCTAAAGTACCCACACCAATTGATCTATATATTCCTTTCAGTAGCTCATATACATTCTAAAGCTATTGTGGATAACATCACATTTCCAAGGTGTAACAGCACGCTGAATGTGTCGCCAAGGTGGTCTTAGAGGGTGGAACGTCTCATTTTTTTCACTCTGCTTCTCACCTTTTGATTTATACCTCATGCATTGTTAATAGACCCACACCCACCACAGTTCTCCTAGTGACAGTTTAAAATAAATTCCAACTGCTACATGCACATACTCGGTTCAACTGCAAATTTAAACAAAGAACAAACACTTCCATTTATCCTCCTCTGACTTCAAACACTTCTTTATGAAATCTAAAATAAGCAACTGCTGCTGTATATATTAACAGTGGTGTTGCAAAGCCTAAAGATAGGCTGCATTTGCGTGATTTAAAACAGTCTTTCTCCAGTATTCTGATACATAAATTAGGATTAGATCAAGGTTAAATGAGAGTCACATTACATAATTTTGCTTATGCCACTGAGGAATGTACTGTTTAATTATTTGTGAGTAGTCCCAGCGAGGCATCAGAATAAGTATGTTGATCAGCACAAATGAGATCTTTGCATGTTAAATTGTATGATTGGCCATCTAATTTATTCAGATGTGCCATTTTCAAGGAATAGTTTGATATTCTCAGAGATACGCTTATTTTCTTTCTTGCCAAGAGTTAGATTTACACTAAATACAGAGCTCCGACCAGCAGCTGTTATCTTAGCTTATCTTAACATAAACACTAGAAACAGCTGGGCCGGCTCTGTCAGGCATAATGGTTTGATATTGATATTGCAGCTGGCCAGAGGACTACATACAGAATGTACAGTATATCAAATAGCAGTGGATGGAACTGCCAAAGGGACTCCGAAAACTCCAGTTTCCAGTCATCTGTTATTGGCTCTCTCACGAAAAACAACCATAACACAACACTTGTTAATTATTAAACAACTTTCTCCACTCATTAAAACATTTATTTTCTGCACCATCCTACAGCTGTTTTATCCCCTGTGTTTTATTTAAACTTTTGTTCTTTTCACTTGGCACTTCATTTACTCCCATATCTAAAGGGCAAGACCAGCTACATTATATTTTTGAGTGTGCTTCCCGGAGCATGTGATGATGCTCTCCTTACATGCCACATGGTCATGGATGGGTATTCACTGAAGATATACTATTCCACCTAAGGTAGAGGATTGGGGTTACGGGTGCAGGATGGATGCACTGTCATCTTTTACATTATTCATAGGCCACACTCATGTTCCCTCTGGGTTTTTTCCTTCTATGAGTTGTGGGGATAGTGCGTGTATGTGGGAGTGTGTTAGGGTCATTTTGAGGTTTGTTCATTTTCCTGCTTCTGCAGATCATAAAAGCTTAGATGGAACTCAAGAACATCATGAAAATTGTGCTATAACTCAGTGTGAAGGGGGAGGAATACAGTCTACTGGATTACATCTGTATGTCTTTTATACAACACCAAATAGTAACAAACTGCATAACAAATTGCATAAAACACATCTATTTCAAATTATTTCTCCCTGTGAAAACGATCTGACTTTTTCTCCTTTAAAAAAAAATTAAAATGAAGTGACTTGCCAAATTAAATTTCACACTCATTTCTCTTCTCTCTGTGTCTCTCCAGTGGACTCCAGGGCATGGGGTAAGCCAGCAGGAAGTGACAAGACAGAGGAACGACAGGAGCAAGAAAGACAAGAAGTCTTTTCCACAGAGCCTCAAAAAGTCTCTGCTTTTGATGAAAATAACTGCGATTATCATCCGCGACTGAAGCCTGATTTTCGAATAAACACACCCAATACTTTCAGTCTCAAAGTAGGTGCCACATGTTTGTTACCGATTTGTACTCTTAAATAATTACTTAATAGCTTAATGGCTCATTATTGACTTTGAGAAGAGCAGTTTGAAAACTAAATCTTAGCACAATGTCCACTGTCTGGAAATTTTCTGTAGTTTTTAGTCACGTATTATGGCCTACTTCAGCAAATGTAGTTTGGTTTTTGAATGGTTGCCATGGAGATAGTTCAGTTATTTCCAGTGGGCTGAGCTTGTACTACGTTTAGTCAAAAACCTGACCTTTTTATTATATACATAAGGCTACAACACAGTATAACCAAATTAAGTTGTTCATTATTCCTACTGAGAATGTTTGGAGATTAGTTTTGCTATACAACTGAGATTAATTTATGCAGCTTCAAGCAGGACAAAAAAACAAAAAGTAAGCAAATTCAGTTCCAAATTTTTACTTTTTGCGCTGCTTTTGAACTGTCAGTTAACTAGCGAGGAATCAGTGGAGCTACTACAGATGCAAATCCAACAAATAAAGCTGCCACAAAGTACAAAACCAAGATTGATGACATAAATGTTAATTCTGGAGTCAGGAAAATACCATGAACAATAAATCAGTGTTATGTGTAATGCAACCACACAATGTTTATGATCAGATGTGGGAAAATGCAGCTATATGCCATGCAATATAGCTTTGAAACCTTACGGATCATATATTAGACTATTTCAATTAAGGTTCCCCACACAGTGAATCTTAATGTGTTTTCTGTTGGAATAAACACTATCACAGCAGTAGCGGCATCTCCTGAGGGGTATTTTTTACACTTGGAGAGATTTCCTGCTTTAGTTGGTGTTTGACACAGTCTCATGCCAAGTAGTGGGGGAATGATTCTTTTTTTTTCTTTCCGTCTTCCTCTTTATTTTATTTTCAAGTTTTCTTGCTATACCCAGTTAATTTAACAAGTTTGATCGGGTGAGGTTTGTGAGGCTTTCTGAAGGATTCTGATTCCCCCTGTGAGTAAAGCTCTCTTACCTTTATCCCCACTAAAGCTGAGCATAATATTACCTTGTTGGCGATACCTCCTAGCTATTACAAGGCTGTGAAGAGGATTCTCCAAGGTTAAGGAATAGATTAAGGATATTTTCAGAATAGATTCTAACCCAATGAAGATTTTTTTCTCTCTTTCAATAGGATTAGTGTCAATGAGTTGTATGGCATTTTTCCCACCAACAAGCAGCTTACTATATATATATTCCCCTCTTCACCCTAGGAGGCTTTGGAGCTCTTCAGGCCAGACTTCATCAGCCGATCCCAGGGTCGGGTGAGGAGGCTGGAGCAGAGGGCAAGGAGAAGGCGAACCCTGCAGGGCTCCAATCCAGACCTGGTGCAGGGCCTCAGGGAAGATAGAGGCAAACAAAAGAGGAACTGCACCACACCAGATCCACTTAGTGGTAAGTACAGAGGAATATCTCTGCATGATTCCTGAAAAAACAGAAGTACATTCAGTAATTTTATCAGTTTCAGTGCTCAATACACTACCAATGACAAGTTTTCGGTTCTGCTGTCTGGGTTCTGCTGTCAACATCCTAGGAGTTGTGGAGGTGGAAGTGTGGCATCTGCTCTGGTGAGAATGGCAAAAAATTAACAGCTCAGCCCTTTCTGATCAGATAGTCTTCCAGGCGTCAGTCTAAAGCAGGCCCTCACACATTCTTACAGAGTCTATGAGCTTTGGAAAATAAGTAAAAAGGGAACCTATATTTATACCATAATGAATTGTGTTCACTTTTCTGAGAACAAACACTTTAATAAGTAATTCTTTTTAACCTTAAAAACCACAACTAGTCAAGATTTTTTTCTTTTTTTTTACATATTCTCCTTATAGTGTAGTGGCATTTATCCAACTTTGCTCTCTGCTGGTCATTATCTAGTATTGCAGATCAGTTAAAACATTTTCTAAGTCCTGTATACAGTCCAGGGAATACACAAATGATGAGACCAAAAGCTTGTAGAATATAGTAATCGCTTAGATGTTTTCTTTTCTACTTCACTCAACTTGGCAAACTATGTCAAAGGAAACTGGTTTGCTATTTACAAGAATGAATCACATGAATAAGTAAAACTTCTTTTTTTTAAACACCTAAATGGAAAAACACAGACACTATGAAATGGAATGTATGCTGATTATGAAAAATATATATTTCTATACAAAATGCTTACTTTTAATCAGCATTTCAGATCAGAATCAAATAATCAGAAACATATTACAGTAAACACAGTAATCGTGAAGTAAACATCATATATCCACATCAATGCTTCATTGTTGTGATTTCGCTGTAAAGAAATTATAATCTACACCATGAAAGAAATGCTGCTATATATTCAATATATAGTCTGTCAGAGAAAATGTTTTGTTTATCTTTCTTTTCTACGAAAGCTGTCAGACTTAAGGAACAAAGTAAACTTAGGTAGACACCCCTTCAATTAAAGTAAGCACATACTGCATCCTACATTTTTCTCAACAGTTTAAATAAAACTGTTTGAGTTGTTTCTGTTTGCTTTGGGGGGAAATAATGGATTTTGAAAAATATATTTTGCACAAGGGAATTTGATTCATTCTCTACAGAGATTGGGTAATATCAGATTTTCTTAAATGCAATCTGATTATATCAGCATGTACTCTTCTTTCACACATTCATCACAGCAGATTGTCTACAGCAATTTTTCTATGCAGCATGTCACACTGTACTGGACAACTGACTGCTCAACCCTTTAGTAAAACATTTATAAAGTAGGGAGGCATACTACTGCAGGTAGTGGAAGCACTCCAGCTTAGTTTTGGAAGGTCATGGAGAAGTCATGGAATTAGCCTTCATTGGCTATATCTAATCTTTGAGTAAAGTCAAAAGTCTAATTATGAACAAAGAGTGTTGGTGCTGTTGACCTGAGCAGCAGTAGTCTAGTAATTTATTTCAGTCCAATGTGAGACATACACAATAGACAGACTTAATTGGACTAGACTAGACTATAGCTAATGTGGCTTTGTATGGTGTATGCATGAAATATGCCTAAAATATGTATGCATGTGTGTGTGTGTGTGTGCATGTGTGGTTGTGTTAAATGCTCAAGTGTGTCTGAAAAAGAGAGATCACACACAGCCCTCAGTGTTGATTTACATATTCAAAATTAATTTACATATTAATTCTTATTTGTAATTCCTGTGTGTGTGTGTGTGTGTGTGTGTGTGTGTGTGTATGCATCTTTATGTGTGTGTGCGTGTGTGTGTGTGTGTGTGTGTGTGTGTGTGTGTGTGTGTGTGTGTGTGTGTGTGTGTATGTGTGTGTGTATGCATCTTTATGTGTGTGTGCGTGTGTGTGCGTGTGTGTGCGTGTGTGTGCGTGTGTATGCATCTTTGTGTGTGTGTCTGTGTGTGTGTGTTTGTGTGTGTATGTCCTAGATAACCTTTTCAAGCCTAGAGAGAGGTCTATATCAGGCAGAGAGATGCAGCTGAGGTCCAGACGGTGAGTTCTACAGACCAAACCCACATCAGAAGATGTCACTCTATCTCTCCTCCCTCTTTTGTTTTTTTGTTTTTTTTCAGCACAATCCATCAAGATTATTTGTCACATCTGTCATGCATGCAGGAATGTGCACAAACATGATACACACTCACACACCCACATACAGTACTGTATGGATACAATACATTAGATGGTTGATGCTCAAATGTGTTGACAGAAGATATGTGCTACCCTCTGTATACCTTATCTCTTCCTCTTTTGTTTCCTTATCTGGAAAGGCACACCTGATCAGATGATGGCTACCCATTGTAATTTTTTTCAAAAGCGACACTATCTGACTTGGAGGATCTCTTAACAAATTAGCTGTAGTTGTGGGAGTGAAAAGGGAGTCTGCCTGAGACCTGTTTATCAGTGGATCCAGGTTTTTGCTGGCTGTGGTCTCACTAGATAATTCCTTGTCTCTACTATGCCAATCCATTGGCATGGCTCAGCCACCCTCAGACTTCTGATACCATTTTCCCCTGCCCTGTATGAGTTTGCCTTTTTTGTGTCTGTAGGATTTACAACAAGCTGCCAGAGGTGACAAAGAAAAAGGAGGAGGAGAAAAAGAGGGCTGTATCACAAACCAACAGATTGCGAGCTGAGGTCTTTAAAAAGGTAGAGTTGGGACTTTCATTATTGGTGCACAAATCTGTTCAAAACATTGAGTGCATGAAAACTGTCAACTGGGTTTGAATTGGTTGTATATAACACATATTTAGACAAGATCACATTTTGGTATATGGCAAATGGATTCATTCTATGTCAATGGAAAACTTCCCAAACTTAAACTCAATTCATAATACTGTGCTTGATGAATTTTCTGGGAGAATTTCTTTCTGTTTAATGGTGCACAAGGGTCTCATTTTAAAACCTGAATGCTTAAACAAGAAGTGGTGTTGATGAGAAGTTTTTTTTTTTTTTGTTTTTTTATAAAGTCAGGAGGGGTGGCTGTAGCTCAGGAGATAGAACACTAATCAGGAAAGTGTGTCTGCACAGTATATTTTATGGCAACACCTTGTTAACAATGGGTGACAAATTAAAGGAAAAACCAACATAAAATGTCTTGGCCACAATGTGCCATTAGAACAGCTCCAATTTGCCTAGGTATTGATTCTACAAGTCTCTGAACTCTACTGGAGGGATGAACACTATTCTTCCAAAAGATATTCCCTTATTTGGTGTTTTGATGATGGTGGTGGAGAGTGCTGTCTGAGACCTCACTCCAACATTTCCCATAAGTGCTCAATTGGGTTGAGATCTGATGACTGTGAAGGCCAAAGCATATAATTCACATTATTTTCATACTCATCAAACCATTTAGTGACCCCTCATACCCTATGGATGGGTGCCTCCTGGAAGAGACCACTCCCATTAGGATATACATGTTTCATTATAGGATAAAGGTGATCACGCAGAGAGATTTTGTTTTGATTTGCAGTGAGCCTACAGCATAACAGTGGCAATGGACCCCCCTCACTGTAAGGGTGAAACATTCAAACCTGCAATGATATTTCCTTTAATTAAAATTAAGTGTTAAGTGCAATTTAAAGAGCAGTCTGTGCCCGATGAGCAGCTTCCATGAGGATAAACTGATATACGGTTTGATCGTTGTCCAGCAGAGGTCACTGTTTGACTGCTTAAGCTGAACCTTCTCCTTCATTTATCATCCATGTCTATCGCCCAAATAAATGAGCATTTAGCATTTAGAGGTATTTCATTTTTTGGAGTTGTTTTATGTAATGTCAGTTTTCAGTTACTCATGCTTAAGTTTACAACAAGATCTCTAAGCTCTGAAGAACTATCTTATTCATGTAACAATCAAAGCCCTTACTCTATCACAGCTTCTCTTTTCTTCTTATTCTTAGAACATTTAAGTCTTTTTATTATTGTGTGATTTTGTGTTCAGTGCTGGATAAATCAAAGCTCACATGATTAATCTTATATCTTCTATGCCCTGATGACATGATGCATAGGAGCTGCTTTAACAGGCAGTATTCACATCCTGCAGTGAGGGGCAGGTGGCAAATGAATGATATATTTTGGACATGCAGTGCCAGACAGATGCATTCAGTTTCACTTATAGGTTAGCCTTGACTTGGACTCCCACTATAACCTAGTCACAACATTGAATTTGCTGTCAGTCAGGTGAGATGTGAAAAATGTGAAAAGAGGTCTCCAGTCTCTTACAGACAATTACACAATCATCACAGCTTCAGATTGCATGTGTATGTGTGAGAGAGACAGTGTGAGTATTTTTGGGGTGTTTTTCACCAAAAGATGCACAGATGATTGGCTTCTCTATGGTTTGTTGAAGTTTATGTAAACTGCGACATGATAAATTCATCTTGTGCAAAATGTTTTGCTTCAGGCCTTGAACAATTTACAATAAAATCTGCAAGGAAACAGTGAGTCATGGTTTAGACAGTAACACATACATAAACTATAGAGTATTGACGTCAAATGGCTCTATAAGAGAATATTTCTATGTCTTGGGGAAATGGAGTAGGCGCGACTGTTAAGATGCCAGGGTAACCTTGCCACCTTGCACCCTGATAAACACTGAGTTACTGTGTGCTTTTGAGGCTTTATTTCTGTGTAGAAGTCTCCAGCACACACACAGAGAGGTGGAGCCCAGAGGAGACTCGCAGTAGTCTGATAGTGCTAGACAGAGGGGTGGGTGGTTTTGAACGCTCACTGAAATGAAATTCCAACTGTTGGGTAGTACTGTAAGAGGAGGGTGATTGCATAGCGGGGTGTTTGGTCTGATAGCAAGCTAGAATTATTCCCCCTACAGTACCTGGACTTGGCCACCTGGTGAGGCTGATGGAAGTGAAAGCCAATTTAGCAGCAGGAGTCACTCCTGTGTGATGCAGAGCTGCTCTTAAGAGATTGAGGGAAGGGCGGTCTCAGCACAGATAGATTGTGTTTGATGTGTTTTTTAGCTGTTGTTTTTCTTGTTTGCAGAGACTTCTGGACCAGATTCTGCAAAGATAAATGAGATTCACTGGAAGACAAATGTAGATCATTCACTTATTACTTCCCTCTACTCTTCCTCTTTCTTCGATATGTATATTAATAATGACTTTGTATTTAATTCAGGTAATCTTCCATGTACATTTTTGACATACCTGTGCTTAATGTATGTAGTTCTTTTATTAAGGATACCTTACTGTTAATATCCTGTTGTTGTATTTTTACAACTTGTTTGCCTTACAGTGCAAAATAATGCAACAAATGTAAAGCACTTTGAGCTGCATTTTTTGTATGAAAGGTGCTATATAAATAAAATTATTATTATTAACAATAGGACAAAAAAGAGATTAGATTTCTGACTGACAAGCTTTTGTAAACACCAAATCTATCAGTGACAGGAAGGCACTTAATTTTCTATTTTGCTGACCAAAGTATCTACAGATGACATAAAATTGTATGTGATGCTGAGGGCATGCTTTTAAGATAAGTGTTGTTGTATGCAGACATTGACAAAGCCCAACCCTTTCACCACTGACACACTCATAATTTAAAAAAATGAGAGGGGTATGGCAGTTGAGAAATGAAACCATTGAAATCTGTTTTCCTCCCATCACTCACTGCTAAAAATGTGATACAGATTAATCATGTAACGTTGCTTCTTTCTTTCCACAGTAAAGAACAAATAATTTGATTCCTTGTATACCATTTCATTTTGCTCCTCATGATGAAATAAAAAGTATTCCAAGGTCATTTCTGTGTTGAAGCGGTGTCATTTTTCAGGAAATTGAGTCTCAATGCTTTGAGCAAAGTACCTTCACTCTGTCATCGCTACAGTAGGCGTTTATAAAAGAAGGGAGAACCAAGTGTCGTCATTGGCTTCACGTCTGCCTCGAGGCCTCAGGAACCTCCCATCCGGAACAGTGGAATTCTAATCGAACTCAGGAGACATGCAGCGCCTGTGAAAGGGGCCTTTGTCACAGAGCTCCAAACCAGAGATGACATTGTAATAAGAGAGGAGACTTCTGAGCACAGCCTGGGTCCGCAGTCCACATATAGCCTGTAAAGGTGACTGACATCTCTGTGGCATTTAAACAGAGCCTGCTGGAATGACGAGAAAACAGTACCAGGACATACGCTGCAGGTCTCAGACAAACACACAGTACAATTGTACTGGCACCCTTTCCTGTGAGTGGATTGCTCTGGAGTAAATACTGGCAGTGGTTTAAATCCCAAACAATATGCTAAGTTAAGCATGAATAATGCTTGAATTTTATTCTGCTACTGTGTATCATTCTTACCTAGTATTAAAATGATTGACTAGTCGCCATGTAATCTCAAGGTTGTGTCATCCAGTATGGTTGATTATGGCCCATAGCAGGTGACATCATGTAGTAAACAGTACACAAATTCATATCTACTGATGATACTGAGAGTAATCCATATGGGAGAACTCGCCTGCCTCCAGGCTGGTTCCAGACGATGAGCACAGACTGACAGGCAGTTGTATACAAGGAGAAGGGCTCCTGCCAGTCAGCCTTACTCTCTCTGAGGCATCATGTATCTGTATGTCACATTGCTATCTCCACATAATATGGACTATGTGCTCTGAGGCCCCTCCACTGGCTTCCAACTGGCCCTGACTGACTCAGATGCCCTGAGGGAACAACTGATATGTCTGGTTTACAAAGGAAAACAGTGGCTGAGCTTACATGGCTAATTGTGTACATTCAAGCAGAGCCACTGATAATAAGAGCTTAATCATTTGACATTTCACTGGCACCCATATTATCTCTTCTTCTAGCCTCACGGCCATCTCTTTCTAGCAGTGGCTGTCTGTTCTGCATTACTGACTAGAAAATCAATACAAATACTCTCCCCACTGGAAATCTACAGTACTTATCATATATAGACCTTAAAATGATCTCACTGACAAATCTTTAGGGTGCGCAACAGGCAAGAGAAAAACAAGCGGTCATTCAAAAACAGTGACAAAACAGAACCAATTCAACAGCAGAGGCTGTAAATGTGTGTGTTTTTTGTTTTTTTAATAAAACTATTCAGAATCAAAATAATGATGAAGACATTATGAAATAGTGGGATTTTAAGGACATAACTCATTCAAAGTCACCTAAGGCAAAGCAGTACATCTTTTCAATTTATTTGCAGTTTGCAGCCTCAGTGGAGATGTGGATTGAACTGATGCCTGCACAAAGACATCTGTGACTTTTTTTGCCTGCAGCGTACGTACACACACCAAAAAAGATTAGACTAAACCAGACCAGGTAGCCTCGGCAAAACACAGATGGGGCCAGATGGTGATGACAGTTTGTCTGTGTCTCGATAGTGTGTGTGTGTGTGTGTGTGTGTGCATTACTGTGGCAAACAGAGATGGAAAGAGGAGACATTCTCATCCCAGGGCACTTCAACAAGAGGGGTGGCTCAACATTTTTTCTTCACTCACATTTAAATTGAATGAGGACATTTCATTTCATCTCTGCATTTACAGACAAGGCAAGCATAGTGTTAACATACACAGATTTATATGACATCCTAGTCCAGATCATAAAGTTTCCCCAAATGTCAAGATTAAATGTGTAGTTAATGATCCGCAGTTCATCTACAGTAGAATTTTATTTCCATGTGGTAAATCAATGCAAATGGGTTGAATTTCATTTAATTAAATGTATACTGTTGTTTCAAGAAAGTAGTTCAACAAGTAGAAACAGAAACATGTGATACAGTCATACAGTGGAGAAAAATCTTGGAAACTCATGCCTCAACAGGTTAAAAGCGTATGATGTTTTGAAATGTTAGCATGTAATCCCATCAGCATGCATAATATGTCATGCCACATAACCTAGAAAATTACATCAACATCATACAGAACAGGACCACAGTCCATCCAGGGAACCACATCAGGTTTCTGCCCTTTTCAAAGTTTTTATGGTTTTATCTTTATTTTTTTTATTTTTGTAGCCTATTCGTTATGTTTCTGAGGCTGCATCCATCATATCCAAAGGGGATGGAGTTAGGGGAGGAGTTGCTCACCATAGATCAAAAACAGTACAGGTTACAGTAAAACACCAAAGAGTGAGCCAGAGAGAAATGGTGGACCAAAACAGCGAGAGACAGATCAAAGTTCATATTCATATATATGCCACTACCACAGTACAAACAATGCAGAGATAGAAATGTGACAGACACATGACTGGCAGGAGCTCTTCTTCTCATATGCAAACTGTCAATCTGTGTTCAATTGTCTGGAACCAACCTACATGGCAGGAGAGCAACTCTCCCATGTGAATTACTCTCTTAAATGGTCTTGATGGTAACACAGGCATCTGTGAAGTCAGTAAATATGGAAAAGTGCAGTTTATTACATAACAGCTGGCTAGACAAGAGCTAACCAGTTACAAAAGCAACCCAATTTGAAAAATATTGTAAGCTATCTGTGTTTGGAAGGGGTATAGATGTGACCAATGTATTTTTGTTATCCGAAAGATATCTTCTTGAATGATATTTATTATATAATACAATATTTGACCATGACTATCTCCTCTGTCATTTGTAATAGCCTTGGCAAGTTGCATTGTGGCAGAATATTTTACCTGTCTTTTTGAATGATCAGAGATCCTTAATGATTACTGATGTGTATTTAGACTTGGTCTTTTTCCAAATTAAATAGCTAACCTATCTTTCTGGCATGCATGCCTGCCAAAGTGTAGAGCTCTGATAGTGGCCTATAACAGATATAGGCCATATTGGCATGTATGAGTTATGTCGGCAGCGTTTTATGTATAGTTGATCCTGTTTTAAATTCAAGTTCAAATATGTACATATTTTTTGTTCTGTGTTTTTTTAAGTATATAGTTATAATTAATATAATTAAAGTCTAGTCAATTCAATTGTGTCGTTTTATACAACCAAGTTTATTGTTAAAATGTAAATATCATGCCATTACATCTCGAGATTAGAATTTTTTGACACATCTATTAATTTGAATCCCTAATTAAGTGTGAATGGGACAGGTAAGAAAGATAAGCTCCTCTGACATGTTGTCAGTGACAACAGATTGGTCTGGATCAACATTTCCGGCACTAGGACCATGCAGAGTGTGTAGCGCACATGGCAGAGTGTGGCTGCTCTGGTACGAGGAGATGGAAAGTCCGCTTCACTTCTCTCTAACATCCTCTCCTCTCATTCTGTCTTTTCTAGCGCTCCCTGCCATGTCTCTCTCACAAGAGCAACACCTCCACACAAAAACACTTAGCTAACACATGCATCTGTACGTCTTTCCCCAGACCTTTGCTAGCCAAACGTGGAAAACTTTTTGACAGCTTCAGTCTTGGAGTGACAGCTTGCCGCATCTCGTTGGAGTCTGGGAGGTGAAGATCTTTTTTTTTTTTTTTTTTTTCTCTCCCCTCTTTACTACTATTGACTGCTCTGACCCGTTTCTCCACCCTGACACGTGTGTGGAGTTTTTGGTCCTGCTTCACTCACAACGCCGCCTGACCTGAGCGCTTTCCCCGGCTTCACCCCACCGAGCCCGGGCATCATGAGAAGCTGGCGGCGGCGGATGAACTTTGCTTTTCTCATCTTTGCTCTCCCCATCTGGTGCCTGTCCACGGCAACAGAAAATGCTGACAACACGGTTCACAACACAGAGGGTAAGTAAAGTACACAACTGATATTAGTCCTCTGTATTTGTGCTGATGTTGAGCCATAGTTTGGTCATCTGAACATGACTGGGTTGGATTTCTTTTTAGTCCCCTTAGGAAACACACACAGTAATCAGCTTGGTGCTTAGTGTGGTTCAATATGTTAAAGGAACAATCAACCGTTTTTCCCCCATAGATCTACTTGATAGGAAACTTAAAAATGCCCATGTTCCATACCATTTTTGACATTTCTCTTTACTTAAATCTCTTTTCATTGTCATGCTGTGCATTTTAAATATTGTTGCAAACAGATGAGCAGACAGAGTTATTTTAAATCAGTCTTGCTGTTGGAACAATAAAGGGAAGTCAGACTGCTGTGGGATGGACAGATGAGTTTAACATCCAGCAGGATACAACCTCATCTTTAGGTTGTAAACTAAACAGGATGTTATCATTCAGATGCTAAATATAATCGCTTGAATGAATAAGCCATTGATAACAGAGTATTGTGTATGTGGGACACTGTACATGCCAAGATTCAAATGCTTGTTTGTTTTTTGATGTGTGCATGTGGCTGAGTCTGTAGTAGCAAAATAAAGACAGAAAAAATACATCTTTACAGATTCACCCTATTAAAACACAGGGCCAAAACTGTCAAACTTGTTTGTATGGAATTGACACGTCAGCAAGTCAGGAACCATCAAGCCTCAATTATTTAAAAGGGGTGGGGGGTGGGGGGGTCAATACTAAGAAAGATACTTAATCTCAGGTGACTCACAGTACATTACCTTTGTAAAGTGTGCAATGAAGATGTCATCGTCACAGTGTCGTGTTAGTGCATTAGTCACCAAATGCACACCATGGTAAAAGTAGAGGTTTGGATCATGTGTTAATAATTTAAATGCATTCACCAAGCAAATCTTAACTTGAAAGGATGGCCACACTTTCAAAAAAAATATGCACACAGTAATGTGCATTGTTACTGATTCAGTGCAAACAATCACACAAAGCCTGAAGAACCGAAAATGCTTCATTAGTAGTAGCTACTATACAGTTTATTGCAAAGCTCCCTTTAAAATTATCCACAATTGCAGACGAGTAGAAAGATGCTGTTCATGAGATGTTTACTCCATGCATCATCTCAATGTGTCAGGGTTATTAAAAGTCTCACAGGGTTAGCTGATATATGAATGCAGGGATTAAAATCATTTTAAGTTTATAGATAGTGTGAGAATTGATATATGACCCAGTCCTTGAAGTGGAAAGAAATAAATGCCAGTTCTCCCCTTATTCACATGTTGGCATGTGTATCGGCTGGTATTTTAATCTGAATTTCTATACTTAATAAAAGATACTAGGGGATATTGCTGATGTTAAACACATAAATTGATTTAATCAAGGAGAAACCCATTTCAACTAAAGTAAAAACTAATTGACTATGTGCACTTAAGTTTGTGCCAACAGAGAAAAGCGAGCAGGTGGTGACAGATGAGCGTCATGTAGTGCCCCCTGTGTAATGCAGTTTATTTAGGGCCATTATGAATCACCCATAGAACCTGATATGGAGAGGGGATGTGGGTGGGAACAGAGAAAATCGGGTTGGCCTAGCCCTCGCCCATCCAAGACCAATCCTAGCAGGAGATGACAGGGCTTGGCGTTGAGAAAAAGAGTTCAGTATATATAAGATAAGATAAATTTATTGATCTCACAATGGGGAAAATTCATTGCTACAGCAGCTGAAAAAATAGTGATATAGAAAAAACTAAACTAAACAAATGTATACAACAATAAAATTAAAAACTAAATAAAAGGACCCTAAAATGCAATTATAAAATATATAATTAAAAGGGCTGAATTACTGTAGCAGCCCCATACAGGACAGTCTAAGAAGTGAACAGGGATAATTTAATTGGTCAGCACTACACCTGTCAGTCTATTGGTTGTAGGATTTTGACAGGGTTCTTGCACAAATCATCCGAGGGCAGAGTACAAATCTAAGAGCAGATGTTTCACGAGTGCACAGAAGTAGCCTGAGTGTGAGGAGAAGAGCTGAAGCTGGAGCAGGAAATCTGTGCAAGCAACAGTATTTGAGTGTAATACATGCAGTTTGAGCAGAAGCAGAGCAAATGTAAGTGCAAGCAGGGACTATTTAAGTGCAAGGGCAGGGTTTGAGGGAAAGAATTACAAAATCTGAACGTGAAATTAATAAATCATGCAGTCAAATTGAAAGACCATGCTATTGAATAAAGGCAGGATGAAAGCACTATAAACTTCCTCAGTCTCCTCAGGAAATAAAGCTGCCGTCAAGCTTTTTTTGGTGTCTGTGTGTAGTGACCAGGAGAAGTCCTCGGTGATGTGCACACTGAGGAAATTGAAGCTTTGGACCCTTTCGACCTCAGTATCATCAATGTGGATGGGGTGGTGAACACCACCCTGCTGTCCTCTGTAATGTTCACCTCTTCTCTGTAGGCTGTCTGTGATGAGGCCCAACATGTTGTTAGGGACATCATCATCAATGCACCAACTTATATAACTTATGACAGAGTCTGTATATTCACTGTTGTTGCCATCAGCTGCACCCTCAAACATCTGTCAGTCACAAAACAGTCCTGTAAGACCCCCTCAGATGTAGCAGGGGTCTGTCATTCCAAAAGTATTCTCTGAATGCGGTGTAACAGTGATGCAGGATCTACTCTCCCCTGATGGGAAAAGTAATATGTTGACAGTATTTTGGGAGACCATTTTTCATGTTGGCTCCAGAGTGGAGAATCAAGCTGCAACAAGGGATTCTAATTTTCAAGTAATAAAGAAGTATAGCTGAAAGAGGTGAAGAATTTGCACATTAGTAAAACAACACATCAGGTATTCAGCAGCAGAGACAACAAGGTGGCTGGGAGTGCAATATGGGACTGAATATTAGAGAGTTAAAGTGTTTGAGTATACAGAGCCCAGAATGTAGTAAAGTGATTGGTGGGTATTCAGGCCACAATGATTTGGCCCAGCAGTGGCCTGAATCTAGCCCAGGTGGTTGCCAGACTTGAACCAGATTTGTGATAAATGCCAAACTTGGGTCAATACCATGGGCCAACACTTGCCCAAATCTAGCCCTAAGGCTGCTAACTGAAACAGATTCTCAGCCCAAATCAGCCCAAGTCCATCCCCTGGAAACTCAAAATGCCAAATCAACAGCCATACATGGATTGGAGCCGATTGACACTAGCTCCTCCCTTGCCAGAACACCTTTCTATGTGCCAACACTCTGCTGCAATCGGCCACCTGGACAGAGTTCAAAAACTGTGTTGTGGTAGCATTTACTCAACTAAGTGATGCATCAGATAATAAGGACTTTCTCTGGAGGGATTTTTAAAGTGTCCTGTTGAGTTCATCCTGGCCTTGCTACTGAGCATTATTAATACAAATATTCAAGGAAAAACAGTCTATCAAAGAATCTGCATTTGATTATCGTTGAATTAGCCGTTTGAAAAGTTATTCCTGACTTCTTAAATCACATGTTATCGCCCATTAGAGCTCAACTGCCTTCTGAACTTTTGCAACAAAAATAAAGAAGTCTCATAAGGCCAAGAATCAAGCAGGCTGTGTTTACAGATCTTTGATGAATCGCTCTGTCTGTGGCTCTCTGTCTCTGTCGGCCTCTCTTTGTCTCCTCTGAATATCAACTGCTTTTTCTGAGGGTCGGATCTCCTTTCTGGGCAGAGGAAATTCAATAAATAATTAGAGAGACAACCAAATGACCTGGATTAGATTTGTGGATATCATCTGGTCAGACCGCGGCATCAGACAGAATTAATTAGAAAGATTAGAATGTCCGTGTTGTCTAAACAAACTTGCAGAGAGGAGAGTAAAACTTGCCCTGAGCGCCCTGAAACGTCCAAATTCACTCCCTCTGCTCTCTGAGAAGCAAAGCCCACCTTTCAGCACAGTTTCCTGGGATGTAACTCACACCTATCCTCCAGTCTGTGGTGGAACGCTGACGTATGGCTGCCCTCCGGTTAAAACAACCCCTTTCTGCTAAAGCCATTTAGGAAATAACCTCACCCTGGTAGGTCTTTCAAAGCCTTGGGGTGGCTGTCGCTTGACATTTTGAGGACAGGCTGGCATTGATTTGTTGGCCACGAGGGAATGACAGGCGACGTCTCCCTCTGTTAAGCATCATTGGTCATTATAGCCATCAGTGTGATTTAGCTTCCTCCTGCTCACCACGTGCCTCTTCGCCCAAGGAAGACGGGATCCAAGATATAATAGATAAGCTGATGTTATGAGACAGCAACATCAGCTGATAAATAAACCAGCAGCATGCGCAACTTGGGGTCGGGATGGATACTGCTGTGTGACGAAACTAACATGCACACATGGAATAATGCTCTAAGCAGTTCCAGATGTCATGAGTGAAATGAATGAGACAGGGAAGATTAGGGAGAGAGAAAATAAAGAGATGATATGAGAGTTAATGTGAAACTGTGAGACCTGCAGACCACCACTTACCTGCATTGCCCATAGACAGCACTCAGTCATAGGTGTGATGGACGAAGCTGGGTGCATTTCAACCAGATCTGCATCAGCTGTCAAATAACCAAAAGAGACATGTGAGGCAGGTGCAAAGGCAGTCACCATCCTCTCTCATTAGTTTACTAAGGTGATTGAACATGCCATCATTCTTAGTGAAGCTGAGGTATTTTTGTTGGGACACTTTTTTTTCTAACATAAAGAAAAATGTATTCTTTAATGTATATATTATTTTGTGAAGCAAAGAAAGGAAGGGAACACAGAGTCACTGCTGTCACAGCTTATCTGTGAGCAGCAAGTTTTTGATATTTACACTAGAATGCAGAGTGAAGACAGATATTGGATTTTTGTGAGAGGTGCACGCATGTGAATGTTGATTCTCACATTTAAAATGAATGAGATGCTGAGGTGCAGTGGGAGAAATTGTGGAAAATATGAATTCTTTACAACAGAAGTTGCTTGTTTGTTTGTTTTTTCATCTTTGACAGAGCGTCCATCTGAAGAAAGATTAGGTTTTATTTGGACAAGAGTGAGTACACAACAAGAGTGTGGACTGATGCAACAACATCATTTGGGTTTGACACTCACACACAGTTGCACAGCAGGCTAAACCACCAGGTCGACCTACATCAATAATTTCACAGCAGAAAGGTCATCACACCTCTGGGTCAGAGTATTTACTGTTAGCTGTTGTTGATTGGAGTCCAGCCGTGCCATTAAACCATCCGCTTTTATATTGTGGAAGCTTTTGATGGAGGGAATTGAAGCTGTTATGAGAGAACATTATACAAAGTTAAGACCCTTTGTTAAAAAAAAGACCTTGAAGCCAGAGGTTGGTTGTGCTTTGCCCGCAGCAATTTGAGACAGCTTGATCCTTATGTGTAAGTACTGTATGTGTGTTATATTATATGTGTTTTTTGGAAGAATGTACTGTATGTTCAATTAATACTTATGTAAAAATAAATGCATACAGTATCTTTTGTATGAATGTGATGACATGAATAAAAATACCACATTAGTAGGAGTTCGTTTTACCCCCTGAATGACTATTAGGTGACCTAGCATGTGTGATAAGTTCCTGTTAATCCCCAAATCCTCCAAACTGAAATCCCCATAGCTCTGAGACATAAAGCCCAAATCTGTGCAAGACAAGATGGGAATTGGCTTTTCCACTGTTGCTCCCACAGGATGGAACTGTGACATAAAAGGCAAATCTCACTACCCAATCCCGAGGAGTCTTCTATTACCATTATTTCACTGTGATCCACTGACCTCATAGCTTACTCATCAGGCCAGTAATGGACTGCTCTGTTTGCAATGGATCTGGGGGGGGGGGGCATACAGGATTAGCACCTCCTTAATTTCACTGTTAAGTGTGTAGCCACTGGGGAAAGTGAGCGATGAGAGAGTTGATAGCAGGGGGGATTCTTGAAACGGAGCAATGAGGAAATACTCAAATTCTCAAATCCTGCATTGGGAATATTTGTTTGTCTTTGTGCCTGTTAGCCCTATTTTCTCTCTTTCTAAGCCTAACTGGGTTCCTCAGTTTCTCACACTGTGAATAAGAAGAATATAATGTTGGTTGTCAGTGGAAGTCAAAAGTTACATCTTCATCTTTTCTTTTTTTTTCTACCGTATGTTATTCTATTTTGAACAATTTAGTAGTATCCAAAGAACCCTTTTCTGTATTCCAAGTAAGAGGGTAGTGGTAGAGGAACCAGAGGGTAGGGGTCATCTTACTTTAAGTTATAATGCTTCATCAAACAATATATTTTTGTGATTATACATGTGTTTACATTATGTAATTGCCTCTCTACACAGTAGTTTTCTATGTTACTCACTGCCTTTTCTGCAGTGAATGCACATATGTGAAGACATAGAAGACCGAAGTGTGGACATGTAACTTAATGTCAGGCCAGTCTGTTGACTTTCTTCTTGATTAAAACAAAGTGATTCATTTGTTAGCTCATAGATTGTTTATCTGCATTGTAAAAAGATCTTATTCTGTTCACAGAGCTAGGGAGTAGCTGCATGAGGTATGTTTGCTGCCCCTAATGGTCAGTACATGTTTAATTTCTAACATAACTCTAGGACCTGTGGTATTGAATTATTAAACACTAGTACAATTAAAATGTTCTTGCTGTTTCTACAACTAAGCACAGGTGTTGCCAAATCTATTGATATGGCTAACGTGTTAGTGAACAGATGACTATTTACATAACGAGCAGATGTAGAATAATATGCATTAGTACGCATATATAATAGTATGCATTCATTTTGAGTCATGTTTTTGGCCCAGCATTCACTCTTTTAGCTTCGTTTTGCTATCCACTAACTCCTAAAGGAAATATCTGACTTAATTGTGTTCTTCTTGTAATTGCTAACTTTTTCTGTTAGCTCTTTGGTACTGGCCAGGTAGTGTTCAGAGGGATTATCAAAGCTGTTTTTGCTGAAAACAGCTGCCTACTGTAGTTGGAAACAACATTTATGAGAGTGTTGAGAGTGAGTCAATACAGTACAATTGCTAGCCATAAAATCCAAACAACGAGCTGAAAGATGTAATGAAGCTACACAGAGTTGCAGTCAGGAGATAATTAGCTATGGGTTCGTTACTATGAGTGAAACCACTCACATTACGCACTCATTTGATAATTTGTTAATATAAAAATATTGATCAGAGTAACTTTGAAGTCCCTCTCCACAAAATGTGTTTCTTATTCATTCAGTTGGATGTTTGAGCTTCACTGTGCAGATGATATGTGTGCAGACACATTTTGACACATGAAGGCTGTTTTCACATTCATCTGTTGAAAGTGGAAAGTTTCTCTGTGCTCATTGAAAATCTAATTTGAAGTGACGGACCTATGAACATGATTTGTGACACCACACCACACTGGTGCACAAACACTGAGAATAGACATTTCAGTGAAGTAGGTGATGTCTTGTCAAGGAGTTTCTATGCTGGTCATCTGCAGTTCTTCATCAAACATCATCATCATCATCACTGTTTTTGCTTGTACTATTCTTCCATGTATTATCCAAGTATCTCCAGGTGTTGTGCCAACCTGTTTTTAGTGTTGCTATTGAAGCTCTGATAATTTGAGGAACAGGAAATGGAACAGGTTAAGTTTCCCAATATTTATCCATTTAAAAGCTTATAATATGAATCAGTAAAACAGGAAATGTTGGGATTGCATCGGCATGTAACTTAACACAACCATGTATGTATTATAAGAGCAGGATACTGGACCAAAAATGGTGCCCATTCAGTCCAATAAGAATGAATGATCTGGCACATATGGCAAAAAAATTCTAGCTTCTGGGTTTACTTCTGCGGTATTAGGCCAATTGAATATGTGCAGTTAGTTCCTCCGCTGGCCCTGCCTGCGAGTTCCCGCTCAGCCTATAGACTTAACATTGTGATGATGTCACAGATTTTTAAATATTTCTTGGCAAAAAGAAGATTTTGCAAATATAAAACCTCAATGTATCAAAAATTCATAATATAAGGAGCCATAATTGACCTCGTCTGCTGCTTGAGGTGTCCTGTTTTACAGACGTCTCTTTTACCTTTTACAATGGTGGTCTAAGAGAGACAGGAGCCCCCCCTGGTAAATATGTAGTTTTTTGTACTGGTAAACATACAAAGCTACTCTAATGGAGTCCAAAAATAAAAATATAGAACTGGAAAGGAGATTAATAGGTCCCCTTTAAGGATTTTTACAGCATGGAAATTTCTCTGTAATGCTATGCTCGAAATAAAATTAAAGGTAAAATCTTTGGACAGGCAAGAGTTGTACTCTCCTATAAAAATAATAAACTTACTCCAATTTCAGTTTTGGGTCAGCAGTGTAACTTTAGAAAAAGACTGTTATTTTTGTTTTGTTTTATTTACACAGTTACCACTTTCTGATGTGCCAGTAAACAATTGTATTTACTTTTGATTTACATGGTTACGTGAAAATATTGTGGCATTATTTTTTCCTACGGACTCCAGAAATAGTAACTAATGCACTGGTATATTATAGTAGTAACTATAGTAGTTCTTAGGAAATTCAAATAAATAATCAAATAAATTCTGACATCATAGTCCCACCACAGGTATCCATCCACTGAAGAAAATATACATTAATAACTACACAGAGTCAATACAGTAACATAAGCAGTTTCAAATTATTTCTTCCACACAAAAAGAAAAAGGTCAGCAAGGGTTCAGGCAAAACCCTAATTCTCATCATAATGTTGCCTTTCTAACATAATATAAGTAAATCTACAAATAGAATCACATCAAAACCAATAAAAGACAGACTTTGATTGGAGTCTGAGAGTTTGTCTTTGAACATTGCTACAGTAGTGCCTGGAAATTACAGCTCTGGCCAATGCCTTGTTGAATATACTGTAATTTCCATCTTATTGCTGGAGAACATGAAGCAACATAGTGTGAGCTACAGTTCATTATGCTGCTCAAGATGAAACACACAGATGAAAAATACATTTGTACACTTATTCTCGATGGAGCAAAGGAGCCCGTACGTGTATTTCACTGTATGACTTATTTTGTTAGTTGAAAGTCTTTTCTTTTAAGTCGCTTCAAGCAAAACACATCAATTAATATGCAGCAAAGTAGCTAGCACTTCAGAGAGCTATAGCTGTACTCCTTTTTTAAACAATGCTGTCTACTTCTGCATGTCTTTTATTAGTCAACCGACATCATGTTGAAGATGAACTGTGTCAGCATGGGGGGGGGGGGGGGTTTCCCACTGTTTATAAAAGGGATTTTAACAGGAAGAATTGTAATATGTTCTCTTTGATGTGTTGGATGGAAGAGTGTTTGTTATGAAAGGAAACCTAGGCTTTATTTCAGTCCCTTATTTCATACTGTGACAAGACTTAATAACCTGTATTACTGCAGACACTTCTTAGCATTATATTGATATCTCACTTCTTTCAGTAGCTCAGACTTGTTATTAATTAAATAAAAGTCAGGACAACCTCACAGGTGCCACTGTCTAATTGATATTGAAGGAATAGTTTGATGTCATTTTTCTTACTTCTTTTGAAACAGTCATATTAAGAAAATTGTGAGCTATACTTTCAGAGCTGCCTCATACGCCATTCTCTATAAGGGCCCTATATTTCCGAGGGCACAATGTAGGTGTAGCATCCATAGCTGTATTTAGGTCAGTGGTGTTTTCACACGGAATCAGTAATTGGATGTAAACAGAAAGCTCCCGCTAAGGTGGAAGGCGTTTGTAGAGCGTTCTTTCTTCCACTTTGACCTAGAAGATGAAAACATTTTAGCAACTTTAATTCTTGGGTTTTTCGTGTAAAAGATTGTAGAACCTAGAGCATCTGAAGCAGAAGTAAGAAACCACAAAGGGAACTAAGATCTTTACTGAATCAGAGCACTTCCTTTCTTCTTATTGCTATTTCTCTCAGATACTTAGGGCCTGATTTACTAAAGGTCTGCGTGTGTACAAACGTGTGCAAACTTGACATCACCTGCAAAAACTATGCAAGCTGATCTACTAACGCAGCACACTGAGGTTTGCGTCTTGCAACTGTGGAAGATAGTACGCGCTGTCCATTTAGTATGAATATGTAATATGGGGCGTTTCAACCCCAGTGTGAAAAATACAGGGATGAGTTTATGCAAATATGTTATTTAGCACGTGCATTGTGATTTTCCAAACCTGAAGGTAATTTTACGGAAACTTTGTCACAAATATTCTCCCATATGTCGGTTTTTCTGGTAATATTTGTTTTTGTTATAACTCAATATATTTGTTAACCGTTTCCACTAGAACCTGATCACATTTCATTTTGTGCTTGCAGCTTTCTACTCATCCAAACTCTCCATAAAGCAAAACCCTCATTTAAAAACTGCTGTATCCACCCTGTTGCACCTGTTTTCATTTACGCAGTTATTCTTAGTAGATCACCCACAAAACTCACGCAAACGTAACGCGCAATCTATTGCACTGTGCACGCAATTTAGTACCCTTTATTTGGGATCTTAGTAAATCAGGCCCTTAGAGTTTTACACGCACAGCCTTTGTGACTGTGTGTCATGTGTAGAAAAGCCTGGCTACTGCGTCACAAGTATGTTCATTAGTTGTATGAAGTGGGTCATGTGGAATAGTAGATTTGTATTGGTGTAACATACTTCAATACTTAAATATTTAGTTAAATGATTTATTTTATTATTACACACGTAGACGATTAAATGTCATAACATTGGATTTACTCAAAGAAATAGTTTGATGTTATAGATAATATGCTTCTTTGTTTTCTTGCAGAGACATAGATGATATAAAGCCACAAGCAGGAGACGATTATCTTAGTGTCTTACAGAGAGGTTATGTGCAGGACTGTTTCTTGGCAGGGTGCGATGACTTCCTGTACTCTTGTTGTCACCATGATGTTACTGTTTCCACATGTTTTTATTCTCTGTATATAAGTTGAGCTATCTGGCTGCTGGATCCTGCTCTGTATTGAATGGACAGATGTGACAGGGGCAACTGCTCTTCTCATTTAACTCACTGAAGAAAGTGCATAAATGTAAAAGTATATATGTAATATTTTTTATAAAACTCTGTAAATATACGAAGATGGATGAAAATCTGATTACACTTTACAGCCTATAATGTTATAGTCAAATCTATACCTTTCTGGCAATTGTCTCAACAGAAATGTCATAATAAGCTTCACAAAGGTAGAATACGTTGCAGAGCTGTAGTGTATGGCAAAAGCACAAAAGAAATAGGAAACATATCCACATTGATTAAAACACCTATCTCATGTTCATTCAGTAGTTTAAGCTTGGCTCAATACGTTGCCATTTTGTAATCAATATGTAAGATCTATACAGTAGACACTCCAAGAAATAGTTCTGGGTTAGATCCAGATTTACATCAAATCCAGTTGTGACAATTAGACTCAAATTATTTTGGTAAATCAGTCTATTTTCATGACATTTGTCATTATGTATAATCGTGGTACCTTCATCTTCCCTTTCTTATCTTAAAGAGACTTCAGTGGCGAGTCACTGTTGGCCAAGTCACCTTTTAAATTATTTCACACACTTGGAGGGCTTGGAGGGCTGGCTTTGCGACTACTGTGCAGATATTGAACATTCAATTTTTGCCATTGTTCATTATCAGAGTTCTTATCTTCTGATCCACTGTTATTAAATTCTGTTTAGAAATAATAACTGAAAAGTCACATCTCTGGGGCCCCATTGTGTTTCCCTGCTTTTATATGGGAACTCATTTAAAAGCCATTGAGACCAGGCCTGTGTGGTTAAGAGCAGCTATGAGGTTATCTGGTAGTTTGGGAGATTAACAATCTGATATTTACAGTATTAATTACAAGTAACAAGCTTTGAGAGCATCAACACAACTAAACAGCCTTGACTATTCCCCCTCTTGGCTCGTGATTCTCTGCACTTGACTCCCCTGTTTGCACATTTTCCTGTTTGTACATTACATAATTTGTAATGTTTACAAAATAACCTGACCTCAAGGCCCTTTCAGGAGCTGTTTTGAGGCTTGGGGTTTTCCCATTTGTCATAGAATTGCAGATGTTCACCTTTCCATTGTTTTCCCTGATAACTTTAACTACCCCTCTTTCGTGTTTAGCTGAAAAGTTCATTTCTGACCTTGGAAACAGCTCATCTACAACTTTAATAGCTGTAGTGGAGCTTTCTCTATTACATGATATTGTGAGATTTTGCTGAAATAATAATAAAAAAAATAAACATATGCATGCAATACTAATCTTTACTTTTTATCAAATACACAGTATGTTGCACATAGTTTATATGCAAATGCTATTTTAGGCTTATGAGATCGCAGGAGGCTTCTAAAGTCCCACTGTGGCGCTCACTCCCTCTTGCAGTCCATAAACACCTGGCCTATAGATTTGCACTTGTCCTTCATTCCCCTATTTTGACCTTCCTTACGTTGTTTATCCTCCTATTCATCTCAAGAGGGAGACTCCATGGGAACACTGTTGATTGGATTGATACAGTATGAATGAAAAGCAGTGTATTCCGTTTCTGCTGAAATGGAGGGCAGATGTGCATTTTCTATTCATTATTTATGCATGAATAGCTGTCTTGCCCTCATATATACAGTACACCCTTCCCTTCCAAGAAGATAAGTATGCATGCAAGTAAATGTGAAAGTCATCAGGAAATCTCCCTGATGCAGCAGGTAGCATACTAACTGTATGTAATGAGGTGGATTTTGCCTCAAGTCCAGTAGCACCCTCCGTTTGACAGAAGAAATGGTGGCTCATTTAGTTTTGTTTATATTGTTGGCTGTGTCAATTCCCTGCTGAGTAAAGTGGACATCAGCCCTCATTTGAATTCACATTACCTATCAGTTAATTAGTAATACAGTTCATGCTTGAAGTGGAATGATAAAACGGCAGAAAAATTGCTTTAAAAGAAATCTGGCTTGTAAGGCTATTTAAAGAGAGGGGGGCTGGGGGAGAAATGTTTTTGGCTGCCAGCAGTCTTTTTGTTTTTTAGATGTGTGACCCACAGCTCATTCTCCCTTGTGTCCAATATAGGGATTCAACTATGGTTGACTTAGGTTGAAAACATGTGGGATTAACCCAGTTTTAGTTTTGAATTTCAGAGGTTCCCAAAGAGGATGAAGCCCATGAGGATCATCATGAATGTCATATTTCTTTTCAGTTTGAAGAGTAGACTTTTTTTGGGGGAGAAATGACGAATGTGGCATACACACTTTAATCTTTATCCACACTAACATTGGGGACTGGTGTACACAAAAGCCTATAGACAAACTCATACTGCACAGCATGCAGCTCTCTCACTCACAGCACTCACATTAAGGGCCTCAGTATGATTCCAAAGAGGTTGTTGTCGGATCGTCAAACAGTATCTGAGATTCTTGAAGTGGGGAGGCTGCATTCAAAATTGTTTGTAACTGACAATCTAATAAGTGCACCCACTTCACGTATGGAAGTGAGAATGAAGGCAGGGTTTGAACTTGATTGTCCTTCTTTATTCTTCACGCAACTACTTCTGTCACTATCTGTGTAAACAATATAAGTGCAACCATGAAGCATTCAAAGACAGATTATTAGACAGTATTTGTATCTTGCCCCTCCTTTTGATGGCAGGCTTTTGGCCTCGCTTAAAAGTGTAGTCATTCAGAACAGCTGTAAACACTTTTGCCTTCAGGTGTGGTCAGAGGACCTTTAGTTGCCTCCCTGCTTTGGTATTGTTTAGTTATCACAAACTCATTCAGCGTCTGAGATATGAATTAATTGTGCCATACACCAGTGGAAGTGTTTAAGTCTTTAATTAACAAGTCTGCCTGGATTTCCTTTTATAGCTCCTTTTTAGTGGCACTCTAGCCGCAGCCTGTGGTCTCATTCATGCTGCTTCGTCTGTCTGACGTGGTTTTCATGCACCACTAAAACCAACAAACTACTGTTGGGCACGTGTTTAAATACCCATTAAATATAGGGGGTCCTTTTTATGTTCTTGTTAGCTTATTATGCTCTGTGGATAAATGGGACCGTGGGTCACACTGAGAGCACAGGGCAGGGCTGTCGCAGACAGTTTGAAGTTCAAAGTATTGCAGTTGTGTTGGCGCAGGAGTCATCGCTGAATTTCGTCTTCAAAGAGCAGCAACATCAGACTTTTAAGAGAGACATCACCCGCCAGGAAGAGTAAACAAAGTATGTCAGACTGAATTTCTGCATAGTGTACTACTGAACTCTTGTTGTACCCCACATGACGTTACACATGCGCATTCAGTCACACGAATGCTTTATGTGCTCATCTCAAGGGATTAGAAACAGGCCTAGACTTTAGATGTACAGTAAATAGAGACGCAGCGTGCTTTCTTTGGAGATAGCAGGAGTGTGAAACCTCAAATAACCTCTCCCCTCCCCTTTAACGCTCCCTCTCAACTCCATCTCCACATCTCCTCTGTGGGTTAGTAACATTTATTGGGCTTCACAGGAATCCTGCTGGGCCTGCTACAATACAGGCATGCTCAAGTAAGGCTGTGGGAGTGTTGGGGACAGCCTCAGTTGTATATAGGAGAAGAATTAATTTAGTTTAGTTTAGTTTATTTATTTAAAAAGGGACCGTGTACATTCATGGACATTTCAAATTAAAATGTAAATGCACCGGAATTAAGCTAAGATAGCTAGTTTTCATCCGTTGTCCCTTGGCAGGTCAGAAGGAGTAGAGCTGGGAGAGATGGCCAGAGAGCAGAGGGAATAGTGACTATGATTCCCACAATCTTTTTAAAGCCACTGATGTGGTGTATAATATTTCAACGTATGCCTATATATACATCCCACATTGTTTGCCTCCCAAATGAGCAGTCTTTTAAGAGCTAATTAGTACAAGTGGCTTCTAACTTTGTAAATTTGACTTCAGTATGAGTTAAAAGGAGTAAAATGCTATGTTTAAGAGAGAAAGTGGAACAAAACAAACAACAAAACCAGCAAAACCAGCAGAATGCAAACCTTTTGACCTACTGCAATGTATAAAGTTGAGGAGGAAAAGAAAATAAGTAGTGGGAAAGACAGTTTCATCCTGCCAGTTGGGTTTTTTTTAAACTCAATTCCTGTCTGGAGATATACTAAAGGCTGAGTTCCTCATAAACAGTGAGAGCATATATTATTGATGTTCGGTCTGTGGCTGTGGCCCTATTGCAGAGGCCCTTTAGGGGACAGCGCATCTCCCCATAGGGACAAGAATGAGCTTTTACTCTGTCTCAGCAGTGCAGTCCACAATGTTTAATAGTGCAGCACAGTTGTCTGAGGGTCTCTTGCCTTTGTTGCAGGGTTGAAACATTATTGTTGTGCGTGAATTATTGAGTATATTACAGAGCAGTTTTGATTTGTGCTGCTGGCCGTGCTATCTTTCTGCCTGTTGAATAGTTTTATTTAACTGTGATATTTGAAATGTGATGTCAAATCTGTTTTTCGAGTCAAGGTAATTTGTTAATGATAATCTGATGATCTTTCTTACAGAAATTGGTCCAGACAAAGCTGAACCGCAAGGGGATGCAGCTAAACCAGAGCCCTATGAGACCACCGTACCTCGGCTGCTGAAAGGCATGGAGCACGGGCCTCTCAGCCAGCTCACGCCTGGGGTAAATACTCACAAGGCCATTTAGCAGAACTAACTTAATGCTAATAATCTGGCAAAGACTGCAGACTAGCTGATGCCAATGTGCTTTAGCCAAGTGCAGATGTCTGGCTTTTTGTTTAACATAACCACAGAATAGACTTCACTCCTGTGTTGCCTGCCTCCCTGCTCCTGATTTTCTTCAGTAGAAAGTCCCCTCCTTAGCTCTGTTTAGCCTATGTCAGTTCCCTGTTGTGGTTTCACTCCTTTGTTTTGAATAAGTCCTCTTTTGTTTGTTGTATATGAGTTAGCCCCATAGGCGATACATACTGTCAAATTTTTCCGGCAATTCTCCAGCCTTTTGGTAACTGTGCACAAACTCGATGCTGTGAGAAAGAACCACAAGTGTGAGCAAGCATGTCTTTTCTGCACCATAAAGTAGATATACATACAAGACTGTATGCAATTAGCGCTCTCTGGTCTCACACTTGTGTTCAGGCAGGGAAAACCAGTGTGCCCCACCTACTACATCTGGAAAAGAAAATGTTTGAGATTCGGCATTCCCCACCACAACTTCAGGAAACTTTTCCAGAGAAGGGAAATGCGTAGGTGTTGAAAACTCCCTGAGCAATCAAACATTTTTCCTGGTGCAAGGAAGTTACAATCTAAGAGAGTTGTTTTTTTCCAGCCAGTTATATTCTCCTTTCAAAGTCAGTCAATAAAGTAGGGCAGTGATGTTAATTACTTCAATTATCTATCAGCAAACAAGTCACATGGCAGACAGGGGGGAAAGTGCAACTTAAAGCTTTATGGAGTTAATTATGCACCCCCTTTTTAACTGACATGAAGCTTTTATATTCAGGAGATATAGAGGTTTTACAGTAGGCCATCTACAAACTGACCCTTCCCCAAATTAAACTGACCACCAGGGCAGCTTGTGATTGTCTTATCATAGAAGACTTAAACCTCCAAGGATAACAGATTTATTTAGCTGTCCCTCATGCCAATGGAAGGTTATCAAGCAGTATTGCAGAGTCATTACTTACAGTCTTTGCTGGACCAGTGAGGTGACATCAACTGTGCACGCAGGCGCACACACACATACTCACACACACGCACATATACAGATACATTGACTCTCAGATAGAGCTGAGGACTGCCTGGAAGAGAAGTTGTATTGGCCTGAAGGCAGTGGTCAGCAGACCGCTAAGAGATGTCACAGTCAAAGATCACACTGTAAGTCTAAAATATAAGAAATTACATGCTGTGCATTTCACTCTTTAAACCACTGGCAAGTCATACTATACTAACAATACCCCTGGCTGGCACACACACACACACACACAGATATATATGTATATATACACACAAATACACACACACACATATATGTATATATATATTCACACAAGTCAAATCTAGGTTACGTGATGAATATTCCAGTATCTAATATTTAATATTGTTTTTGCTCTTAATCATCTTCTATACCTGTTAATTTTTAACAGCAGTTAAGAGAAGTGTTATGGATAGAGAACTTTTAAGTTGTACATCAGTGTAAGCTAGAGTACAAGTTTACCTACATTTGTGTCATACAAAGACTTGGGAAGTGTAGGATGTGGAAGCTTTCTTCCTTTTCCCCTAACACTATTGTGCCCTGCCACATCCTGCACCTCAACACTCCTATCATCTTTTTGTGTTTCAGAGTTATCCTGCGTCACTCCATTTACTGGTACAAGCTGAAGGTGAACAGCTGACCCTGGTGCTGGAGAAAAATGAGTGAGTTTTACTCTGATTAACTTCAATTTCATACTGTGGGCACCAGGACAGAGGAAACTAGATATTTATTATGTTAATCACACACAGAGAACCGAAAGATAAACCCATGCTCCGAGCTATAGCATGCTAGAGTTACTGTATATGCAAGAGAAGGAGAAATTGTATGGGTCTGGGTGGTGAAATAGTGTATTCAAGAGGGAGAAAATAATATTTCCCCTAGCGATTGGGTCCTTTTATGGTTCAGTTTCTCTGAAGGGCCAAGAGATGAAAGCTGATAAAGAATAAGGCAGAAGAGAGCTCTGAGGATATGCTTGTCCTCCCCTTCTTTTGCTTTCCCTCTACACTCCTCTCATCACTCCACTCCCTTCCAGACTGCGGAAAATAACTGCACTGTGAAACAAGGGGTGGTGATCATGTGGAGTTCATAAATATGTAGATACACACACATACTCATGCACAAATTGTTCCACATAGAGAGGAAAGATTGCTGTATAGCCAGGAAGAAAGAGTGCATACAGGCCAGGTTACATGTTTGGGAAAATTTACAATCTCACAAGAATGATGGCATCGCTGACTCAGGTCTTGTTTCTGCCAATGGCTCTTATTCGGAGGGAGTGGAGACATAATATTTTACACGGCTCCTTTGGGATACAGACATTGACACTAGATTGATCGACTTGGTCTACAAGAGCTCAGACCCCATCACTGGTAACTCTAGAACAAACTCAGATCGGACCACTGAGTTTCTCAAACTGCAGAAAACGTGGAAGTTTGGAAAATGTACAACCATTGCTGTTGTAGAAAAGTAGAGCAGTAACTACTAATATTGATGCACACATTCATCCTCTATTTTACATCTGTCGTAAAACAGTCATCACCTGGAAAACCACATTAAGAAAGATTTAAACAGGCTATTATGTGAGCCAATGAACATTTAGCTTATTAAACACCCCTCCTCCCACCTCATATCATCTCACCCATAACATAATAAGGTACTCTGCCAACACAATTCAAGTTACTTGCCAAACAAACTCAAAATGTTCCTATATACAGTACAGTATATATACACTGTCCCTGTCCAGAAATTACACACACCTTTAAAAAAAAAAAAAAAACTTTTCTGACTGACCCTACCCAGTCCCCGTTCTTCTTGTGACCTCCAATGATCTCAGCATCAGCTGTGAGTCATCCGTCACCAGCCTGAAGCCTGGGAGCATGCTGCCATTCCCATCCGGCCTGTTCCCAGTCAGGCCAGATGTGTCCTCTGATATTGTTTCATCAGTGCAGCCAACCCAGAACAGGTTGTCTCTGACCTCTACATGTGTCTGTTTTGTCTGGGGTGGACAGAAAGATCAGTGAAGGAGAATGTTAGGGACCGTGGATGACTGGAAGTGTTTCTGAATAGTTTAAGTAATGTTTTTTATACCTGACATTTGTCTTGTTCTGGTATGCACATATATTTTCTTACATAAAATATCTGCACATTGCACACTTTAAAGTCACTTCAATCCAATCTAGCTGCAAGAACAAAATATGGGAATTTAAGGGAAGTAGTAGCACTTGAGAGGTGTGGTGTGCCAATGTCCTTTTTTTTACTCGATGGAAATCCTCACTGGATATTCTTCACTGCTGCTGTTTATACATTTTTTGCCATTCTGTCATTTATGTTTAATGCTGCAGGGCTGCATGTTAGGAATTAGTTTTATCGGGTTGAACTTAGCTATAGGATGTTCTTGCGATAATGTATACCTCCTTTTTAGCAATAGCAAAATCTTATGGGGTTAGAACATTTTACACTGCACCCATCCTACTGGGTAATTATTATTACACATGTATTTTGAGCTGCCTAGGAATGTTCAGACCTTTAAATATGAACTTAAATTTAAAGGGAACATGTATGAAATTACGTGTATTACATTGTCTTGTGTAATGGTCCAAAATAACATCTAAATAAGCGTGATATTGCTTTTAATAATCCTGGAAACAAGCAGGTGAGAAACATACAGGGGCCATATAGTATGTGGAAGAAGAACACTGAAGGCTTGAAGGGAAAAAGTAAAAAAAAATAACAGGAAAAACAACCATTAAAGTTGGTACACTGGAAATGAATAGATCTGAATGTGGAGAACTCATAGAACACGGAAGTGCCTCTTTGTGCTGAGTTATGGCAAGTTTTCTGTGAAGGCTCATCCGTTTTTTGCTTGAATCTGCTGAGCCTGTGCAGTTTACTCATTTGGCACCACTGCAGAGCACACCTGTTCCAAGGCCGGTGTGAAATGATCTTGGTCCTCACCAGTATAAACACGCTACCGGATCCAATTAATAAGCCGCTGTTTGTTAGCCACTTGGCCCCGTACCAGGAAAACTTGGCTAGAGCAAGACAAGTACAGATCTACTGAGGGGAGAAATCAGAGGTGGCCTGTGTGTTTGTGTGTGTATGTGTGAAAGAGTGAGGAGACTTTCTTCACTGGTGGCATAAAGCAAAACTAAATGAGTTTCCAGAGATTCAGAGTCTCTTTATTTTGTACAGTTCACCTTTTAAATGTAGTGTAGATTGCAAAACATACTTTAGCTTGGACTGAATTTGATTTCCCTGGGTGGTAGAGGACCTATTTCGTGTCCTGGTATCAAACTGTCTGAATTTAAAAACATATTGCAGATGAGTGAGCTGTTCATGTTTTTCACAGACTTGGTGTCACTTATCAAAGTTGTGAAAAGAAGAGCATGCAAGGCTCAGTTCAAAATGTTTGTACCATCTGTGCCAAAAAGTCAGTTCACAGTATATTTTAGTCCTTTTTCATTATTTCTTAAAGTAGACAGCTTAGCATGGTTAAGAAGGAGCAAATGTTTTCCTGTTACTCTGTCATGTTTTCTTTCCTCAGAGCAATGGGAACGACAGTGTCATATACAATATTTAAGGCTTGACGTGTTCTACAGAGCAAACAGCGCTGGACAGACAAGCAGACTTGTGCCAAGAGCGGCTGCTTTGATGTATAGCATTGATCTATGGCACAGTTGACCAGCTCCAAATGATTAATGGTGGTGGTATGGGACATTCCACATTAGTCTTGATTAAAGACTTCAATATCTCTGTCTGGAGGACAAAGGTGTGTGTGTGTATGTGTGTGTGTGTGTGTGTGTGTGTGTGTGTGTGTGTGTGAGAGAGAGAGAGAGAGAGAGAGAGAGACAGATAGACAGACAGAGAGAGAAATACAGCAGGGCCCGTTTAGTAAAGTTTTCTTTATAATTTGTGGTTTCTAAGGCGTGCCATTGTTTGGGATTTTTCAATATCCGTGCCCATGAGACACTCTGGTATCAGTATTGATTCAAATTTTTGGTACCTTACTTAAACAGCAATATTTACTTACCGTTTGTCAACAGTAACTGACATTAGCCACCACAAGAGTACAGCTGTAGCAGCAAAACAAGTATAACGAGTATATTATTAGTTTAATTTTTATTTATAAAAGGTAAAATGTGTTCTTTCTTCTTGACAAGGTCTGTAGTCCTGCTTCAGTAAAAGAGGTAAAGCACTCCAATATTATGAAATTGCTGACATTTGATTTAATCAGGAACCAATAAACAATGATAATTATAAGTCAGTGAACATAATTTGGTCAGTATCAAAATATAATGGGGATTGATACCCAGCATTAATTGATAATGCATACAATACATTCAAGTGCTACATAATGTGAATAACTGAACTGTTTAAAAAGCACTTTTGATGATATGATTTTTTGATTTTCAATATTATACATTTGACATCTGTGTTGAATGTAGTTTACTTTCGAGCACACAAGATTTACTGTCATTGTGAGTCACTACTTCAGTCTCAATCAACTCTCCTGTTTTTATTGAAATACCTGTCTTTCTCCTTTTCGCCTTTAAACACAATGTCCTCCATTTGTTCAGCTCTCTGCAGAAGACCACGTTTCCCAATGAGAACATTTCCTTTCATTCTTCTATGGCAGGAAAGAAAAGAGGAAAGAACCCTTTTGAAACACATGGCCACATCTAAACAACATCATTATGTTTTTGACAAAAAATCCCCATAGCAACATCCTCTGTGCGTTTTCTATGGGAAAAAAGATGCACTCCATTTCAATAACACAGCTGACAATGCCAAGTTCTCTCTCAATGTGTGGTACCACAGAGGAGGTATATTATTACACAGTCTGTTAAATGAGAGGCTTGGGCCAGATAAAGACAGATCCCAGGTTTCCTTTGCACTTTAATTGGATCTGTCAAGAGTATGAGATAAGTTGAACTGTATATGGCTCTTTCTTTCAGCTGTGCTATTTATGTGAAAAGGAATTGGCTGCTGGCTTGGTTGGCTGTCAACTTTGATGCCTAATCAGGGTTGTAAAAGGAATTTTTTATAAGTGTAACTATTCAGTAATGATTGGTTTCCCTGCAGTCTAAATAAACCTGTGCTGACCTGATGACCTGATTAAGGTAAAGGAACTCGTTGGATGGTAGATGTTCAGCAGCAGCAAACTTCTCTTAGTACACTTTGGCAGTTTACTTCCTCTTCTTCCCACTATCTAACCAACCAACTCCTCCATCACTCCCACTCACTGTGTTCCTGCATGTCTGTGTCAGGTTTTAGTGATGCTTTCTTCCTGTCGCATGTTTTCCTGTTTCTCTGTCTACACCCAGGTTTTCTAACCCCGTCTGTATCTTTTTGCTGTCTGTTCTATCCCTTCCTCCCACGCTCTCTGCATGCGTGCTCTTGTTGTCACTGAGCAGCTCTTGTGTCACCATGCAACCTGACACCCTGTCAAAGCCAACAGTGGGGAACGTTTGGACCTCAGGCTGTTGTTTGGTGCCAACACATGTGTACTTGGACTTAGTTGCCAAGTCTCTGTGTGACTTTACTTTGGATGCCAAGGCATTTTGTTCTGTCTGTCCCAATCAATTCATGCATTATTACAAGGTTAAACATCGTCACCTACAACCAAGGGGTTCCTATTAGCGATTTTGTTGCACTTTGCTTCATTGTGTATGCCACTGTTCTAATTTCACATTGTGAAATCAAAGAAAATTGGTTTCTACTGCATATCACTTTTTTCTGAACTGAATTCAATGCAATTCTAACAAATTCAATGCCAAACTAACAAAAAACTCCCTCTGGCTTCTACTATGAAATGAAAAAAAAAACAAAACTAGATCGTCTGAACTTAAGCTTATTATTTGCTGCACTGCAATAGAGACACTGCAATGGCCAATCAAATGTGTGGATATGCCCATTCCTGGAGAACAGCTAATTTCTTCTGTTTACACAACTATTGTTGCAACAGAGGATAAAATGCTGCTGTTGTTACTTTCCAAGGCTATAAAATCCTCCCTCTTAAACTATGGTGCAGTGCTGTAGTGTTTCACAATCCTTCAAACTCACAGATCAGAAAATCATCCTTTCCAAATAATGTTTCATTACCTTGGTGGCACCTTTAACAACACACCACTAACAATTCAAGAGTGTTATACAGTAGCAGAAGTGTGGGTGAGAGTCCTTTACTGTACCTGCTGTTGGCATGTTGTCAGTGTCAAGCTGAGATTCAAAATACTTTGGCAGTCAGTTCCTCTTTCACACTGTGCACATGTATGAAATGACAATTATCCCAAAACACACAGCTTGTCCATTTTAGTATTGATCTGATTGCGACTTTCGCCTCTATTTCCCCCTGATGACATTGCAGTTGTATTTTTTGATAAGCTTAGAGCACATAGTAATCGCATTTTGCCTCCTGCCATCTTTAATTAGTTGGCTAAAGAGTTTGTGGATAAAGCAGAGCACCCTTGGGGAAAGTTGCCCAGTCTTGAAGGACAATAAGAGAGAGAAAAAAGAAAGAGAGAGAGAGAAAAGACTTAGGTGTTGCTCGGGGAAAAGATTAGAGTGGTAGTCTTTTGACCGGTGGGATCAAAGCCAAGCATTGGAGCCAAGCTAGCTTAAAGTCTCTCTCATCGTCTCTGTTTTTTTGGGTTTTTTTTTTTGTTTTTTTCACTGTAAGTCTCTCCCTATCTTAAGTTCACTTTTTCTTTTTGCCTCTCTCACCCCTAAAAGTGTGATTGATTTTTCAGACCGAGAGATCTCAGGGGAAGAACTGTGTTTTGCCTGTTTTTATTTTTTTGACCAAGTGACAGAGTAAGTTACTTTAGCCATGAAGAAAATCAGATTCTTCTGATCTGTAGTAAAATGCTTTGATGACATTATTCACATATGCATGTGATTATGTTGCTTAAACTGACAGATTTATTACATACCACTCCCTTAGACTGTAGTTGGGGTACAGCAGATAACTTCAAGAGTTGTATGTGTTCCAGTCATTACTCGAGTTGTGCTCTCGATGAAACAGTCAAATAAGACTCTTTTGTTTCTTATGCTAATGCAGTGTGTCAGCATGTGGCATCATCTATTTGCTCACTGCGAGAGACCTATTTTAGGGGCCTGCAGCAGTAGAGAGGATGAGCACTTGGCAATTGTGTACAGTGTTTCTCTGTCTCTCTGTGAGTGTATATGCTCATTTCTCATTCATAGAGGGAACATTGAGGGGAACATAGCCCCAATTTTGACTGCTTTTAACCTTACATATGCTTCACAGAGTGTGGGTCACCTGTCAATGGTAGCAGCTAGCAGACCAATTAGGATTCTGTGAGCAAAGTGTTTTTCTGTTTTATTTTTGAGCACTTACAGACAATGAGAGCATCCAAATTAGAGCACAGTGGAAGCTGCTCTTTATATTTTAAATTAGACATGTACTCTATGTAGTGTCAGTGGAATGAACTTTTCCATTGGTGTTGGTGAGCAAAACAATCTATGATCTGGAGTTTTTGATATGTTGGAGTGGGGCTGCAGATGTTGATGGTGCATAATGTCTGTATTTATCACAGGCAACATTTATCTGCATCAGCATGAAACACATCGTGGAGAGCATGGTACATGAATGATTACATTACCTTGCCGCACACAGATTGATTTCTCAAGATAATAAAATGCATGTGTGAACTGTACATTATAATGCACTTACATGCATTTGTCTATAACAGGATGCAGCCATTAGTGTACAATTTGTCATCAGATTACATTTCCTACCCAAGGAATCAGCCCGCAGTAGACTGTCTCATAATGGTGTTTCACACAAACCCTCCCAGAACCCTGTTGCCATAAAAGCTTAATATAAAAGCTTTAATGAGAAATCCTTTTCAAAGTAGAAATTGCTTTGCATGTGATTCACATCCTCCTTTATATTTCAGCGAGGCACAGAGAATGGGTCCTTTGTAGTGGACCCATGAGAAATAAGGACTATTCTGCCTCAGACAGCACAGCTCAGCATCTGTTTCACACTACCACTGGTGTTTATCTGATATGGTTGAGGCGTATATTGCTCACTTTGCAGTATATTGTTCATTTTTTGCAGCAGCAGGTGGTTAGGGTTTTATTGTACCTGGGTCTTCATTTTCTCTCCTGTCTCCCTCTACTCTCTTCTCCACTCTCATCTTTTTCTGTCCTTTCTCCTGCTCCACTCTGTTCTCCTGCTCCTCTCTGTTCTCCTGCTCCACTCTGCTCTCCTGCTCCATTCTGCTTTTCTGCTCCTCTCTGTTCTCCTGCTCCATTCTGCTTTTCTGCTCCAATCTGCTCCACTCTGTTCTCCTGTCCCACTCTGCTCTCCTGCTCCTCTCTGCTCTCCTGCTCCAATCTGCTCCACTCTGTTCTCCTGCTCCACTCTGTTCTTTTGCTCCACTTGCCCCCACTACTCCTACCTATTAATGATAATAATAATAATGATCAGCTGGCTATGAACATCCAAAGAGCATGCATTTCAAATGTTTATGTAAACTAAAATCTATCTAACTTAATGTTAGCCAGTTACATTTTTTTCTTTTTCCAGACCTCTACCCTGTTTGTCACTCTGCCTAAAGAGAAAATGCTATAGTCGCGCTGTTCCAATTGCACATCCTCAACTTGACCATTTGTTTGACTTTGCAGAAGTGGGCTGCTATGGTATAAAAAAACGATTATATAAAATACAGATTATAGGCATTATTAAGCTGCTGATGCCGCTGCTCCTGCAATACTTTAGATTGGTGTTATCATGTATGTTCTAGATCCATTCAGATGACAGTCTGTGACTCTAACATCACATATATGTTCCAACTAACATAGTAAACACATTGCAGTCTATCATGGCTGCGGTAGGTCACGTACTGTTCTGCTGGCTTCAGCAAAATATGACAAATAGCTTTATCAGTTAACAGTTCAAAAGGTCAGGAGTGTTTGCATACACACACATAATATAGTTCTCAACACACACAGGCGCACAAGAGGAAGCGTGTGTTCACAATAAATCCAGATGTGCCTTGGAAAACAAGGTAAAAAGGAAGTGCATCACATGACATCACTCATAGAGGGGAAGTTTTTGCGGTGCAGCTTTAATGTTGAACTTGCCACAGGGACAGCAGCATGATGACTCCACAGCCAGTGTGTATAAACACAGGAGTCTGTGGGAACTTTTGTCAATGGAAAATAATGCAGAAACATGCTGTTGTGGGCAGATTTGTTGTAGAAATAAATCTGGTGAGAGGCAGTTAGATGTATACTGTAAGTGATAAATATGTTCTTTTCTAACAGAAACAGGAAATCTACAAGGCAATTGTAAACATGTATGGGTTATATTTAGAATTATGGGATGTGTGTCATATGGTTAAACTGGTAAATGTTAGCCTAGCTAACACCAGACTGCGTCTCAATCTCATGTGAGATTGAGGTAGGGTCTGGCGAGGAGCCGTTTATTTCCTCGTATTTGAGTCGGGATCAATGAATGTTGATCAAATGCTTCTGTACACTACTGGACATACTTACAGCCAATCATATCAATAATAGACCATATGACGTAGTCAGAGCCTATAGGGAGCAGCACGAACACATCCTTTTTATGAAGGAAAAATCTATTTTCAAAGTGAACTTGCCTTCCAGTTTATTTAGCACACAATCTATTGCTGCTTCGAACGGTTGCTGCACCTCTGTGGCCTCCATGCTGGATGTAAACAGAGCTCTACGGTCATCATCGCCTTGAGCCCACCTCCCCGTTTGGTGATTCGTTCTCTATCTCAGGCGAACATTTTGTCTTGGTGGCCAAGACAAAATTTTTGAGTGAAGTAGAATCTCGCTGGAATGAGAGCAGGGCTAGGTAAATGTAGCATTTACTGGATAATTCAGGGTGATTATAACTGGGGTCTTTTTTTTTTTTTTTTTTTACAGTTTTAGCCAAGTAAATGCTGAGATCTGGGATGGAAAAAATATGAGCAGTCAGACAATCAGACAGGTTGTGAACAAGCCAACGGTTTCCAGCCAGATTATCTAAACTACTTCATTTTAAGCCCAAAATCCAAAATTATGTAATCATTTCTCATTACACAGGGAAACTATGACAAATACAATTGGTCAATAGAGTGCTGGCTTTACAGCTGCTTTACCCTTTGGTCAGTGGGTGAAGAAATGTATTGTATGCACTTACACACTGCTCACACTGCCCTTGCTGTCAGAGAAAAGTCAAGTGTCTTACAGCTGGAGCCCAAACTCAGGGCACTGATTAACTTAAAAGCACTTTGTTGTTTTACCACCCGTAACTCGTCTAATAATTGACATCTCCCGCTCAATACCCAGCAGCCATGAGGACTCATGTTACACTGCATCAGTATCAGTGACAGATTGCTCACCCTGATCCTTATGTTAAAATGATACATCAGCGGCAAGTGAAAGTTTCCATCCCCACTATGTTCGCAGCGTAATGGGGTGGAGAATGACAGATTGTATGCTATTATCTTATTGGAGAATCAGTGCAGCATCCATGAAAGTGTAAAGAGCGGGCTTAATGACAGGAGACATTTTTTAAGAGGAGGGGAAGAATGCTTCACAGACTCTGGAGCTGGATAGTTGATGGACTGAGATGTGTGCAGTCAGTGGATCAACAACGTGTTATATTAAATATTACAAGTGCTCCTCACACTGCAAGTTTAAAGTTGTCAAAACATAGGATTTCTAAAATTAACAAACACGTGGAGCACATGGACTGTGGGAGTACAGGAGATTTTGATGATATGCACCAGTTATTTCATGTTTTTTGCAGAAGAAAAGCAATGACAGAAGAAGATAAAAATAAGGCTAGAAAAATGAAAGACAAAAACATCTGCTCAGCTCTTAATTGCATATTTCCCCTGAAGACAAAAAAAGTATGGCTGAACAATGAGGCTGCCCAGGGGAGCCACCATAGATTAATTGGACAGATAGGAACCCTCTGACATTAACATTTATGCATTTGTTTACTCTTTTTCAATGAATAATAATAGGCCACCTCCCTTGAAGATCCCTAGTCACTCATTAGTTCCAGTGTGTAGCTTGTTATGGATGGGAATATTGAAGCAGCGAAAGCAAAAGAAAAAACAGTTCATCTCACTACCGGGCAGGCATACAACAACTACTTCCAGAGGTTGTTTAGAACATTTCTTTCTCTCAAACTTTTAATGAAGATTTGATGCCACTGCACGCACTTGTTATCCATTTATCAATGTCAGTAGAAGAACATTAGTTTGTGATTTTGAGGAGATTAACTGGTCTTTTGTATTTCCTTTGGTGTGCATGCAAATAAGTCAACCTTTGGACAAAAGGTGCTAAAGATACAATTTACTGTTTGACTTTTTTTTCATTAATTGGTTTGTAGTGATTCATCTTAGAAGATTTTTCAGTTGGATGACTACTGAGGAATGATGTGCCTGGTCCTCTATTGGTTCAAGGAAAACACTGATGTTACAGGTGCTTTTTCACATATCTCTCCAGTACTTGAAGTGTAGTGTTTACAGGAAGATGTGAGATGTGTATTTCAGTTTGAACGTTTCACTGGCACTGTCAGCTAGCAGATAAATGCTATTATATTGAGGCAACAACTTTGATAACTGGCTATTGATTGAGGTCAGTATGCTGTAAACGTTGATTTCTTTCAGAAAGAGTAACACTGCCTTGCCACCACTTCTTTTAGAAAATGACCCAGATTTTTCAAAAGAAGCTACTGCAATAAAGAAGCAGATGATGTAATACTGAGGACTTAAACTACACACCTTCTTTCCCTCAAGGAATATAATGGAGCAGGCAGCTTGTGCTCACATGATTATCACTTAAAAATTCAATTAGCGATTTGTCAGTACAAGAGGATTTTGCCAGAGCTGTAAACAGCTTTTTGTGTCTTTTTCATGGGAGTTTAATTACTCCATACAGTGAAGAGATATTTTGTCTTCAACTTGTAGGCTAACTTCAAGAGCTCACCATATAAAGGGTTTATGGTTCACTCGTCAGGGGTGGTGATGTTGCCGCCAGGCATTTTGAGTTAGTACAATCATCATCCAGCACCTAGAAATACTCAATGCTCCTTTGTTAGGGCAATAAAGAATTCATGTACCCCTTTAGCCTCACATTTCACATTCACAACAGGCTAATGTTTAGCTGTGAAAGCTCGGAGCATTAATTACAACAAACAGCATCAGTGGTGCAATATGTGCAGATGATACAAATGCCAGCGGCCATTTTTGAATAAGATGGACATTTTGGGGCCTGTGTTACAACAGCTGACACAGAGAGAATTTAGACAATTGGCCTGGATTCATGTAGAGCATTAGCTCTTACAGTAGATGAGCGCATTTTCCCTTTCAGTGATTCGACAAACTATTCCCTTTAAAGGTTGCAGGGGGAAAATGACATCATGCTCTGTATACAGTTACGAGGAAAAATATGTTTAATGTGGGAATCATTTTATTGTGTTTAATATTTCTGACGTGAAGGCCAGCCGTTATGAAACAGTTCATTGTTTAACAGCTCTGCTCACCCTCACAGCTGTTTGCCATGTTGTAGTAGAGCTTCAGTAAAAATTGCAATGTTTCGAACCCAAACTGACGTGTGCTTTTATTAAAAGTATAAAAGGCCATTTGGGGCTTGACATTATATTACTTTTAATCCTTGTTTTGCACCTGCAGCCTTACGTTTTTACTCAAATTTTGTTATCAGTTCTTCAAGACTTTTTAGGACTCTATGCTAGTAAAAAGCAGGAGCAGTAAAAAGCAATGGGTGATAAAAAAGAAAAATCTGGAAGCATAAAAGATAAGGTTACCATTGGTGTGTAATAAAAAAAAAACATTTTGGAGATTTTAAGAAGATATGCCAGAGGGAGAAGGTTTATCCAACAGAAAAAATTGACTGCAGTTATCTGTGTATTCTTCTACATGCTAGAAAAATGTCCAAAAATGGATGCACCATACCACACACCAGACATTTTTTTATACTGTACATTAATACATCCGTCTTTCACTGTCTGCTTTTTGAAGTGCTGTAAAATGATCAGGAGAGTGATACAATCCAATATGGGTACCTGCAGTACATCAACGTTATCAAAATGTCTTGTTTTAGAGAGATGCTTTGTATCTTCATGGTCACTGACCATCCTTTTGTCCTCCAAGGAGAAAAATCACATGACCTCACTGTCACATACTATCATTTCCTACTATTGCTTTCTGGAAACCTCCATATATTATTTTCAAGAGGCCTATATTCATTGGTAACAAGCCAAGCAGTTACAAGGGAGATCATATGGTCAGTGATGTAGCTCAAACAGGAAGATGCCATTTGAATACATTATCTACAAGGTTAATACAGGCATTTGTGTTTTCTCATGAATGCCTATGATTTAGTTATTTTTAGACAGTGTGAGGTCGAGAGAAATACAGCCAGTTTCCACTAGTTGTATCACTATACAATGATTCATCGTTCACCTCTGCTTTCTGGTGCAGAGAGCCTTGTTTCTCCCTGTGTGGTTTGCTTTACTGATGTGATGACTTCACTAGCCTTGGGCTCCACATCACACACAGAGCCGTGAAGCCTGAGGTGAGGGAGACAGACAGCGAATGTGGTTTGAAATGAGTTTACCCTCTTGGTGATTGAACGGCATAAACACAGGTTTTCATTTGGATCTGAAATGAATGTCAATAATAAAGTGGAAGCAAGTTACAAAACTCTCCCTCATCACTGAAGATGGTATGTTGAGGGCCCAAACACTCTATCTGAGTCATTGGTACATTTATATCTTCGGGGCCATTTTTGGTCTTTAACCTCTAAAAACAACTTGGTAGGAATGGCTATTTATTGTCTCAGGATTTGGTTTTCTTTTTTCTTTACCTCATGATCAGAACATTATTTCATGGAAACTGGCGTTATCTGGACCTTAGTGAACTCACTGCAGAAAGATTTAAAAGTGAACTGCCAATGCTCTTTGGGATTTCTTACTAAGCAAAGAGAGATCCAGACTCATTAAGGAGCTATCTTTGCTTTGGTCAGTCAATATTTAAATAGGCTTGGCCCATCAGCCTGCTTGTTTGATATTGGTCTGCTGCCTGCTAGAATGTTCAGATTGTAAGATTTTAGTCTGCTCTCTCATTAATGTGTCTTTTCAGCCTCACTAGCAGCATGGCTCCAGCAATGCTGAAGCCGGTCAATCAGTCAGTCAGTTGGTCAGACGGTCAGTCTGTCTGCCCCTTCAGTTCAGACTGAAATATGATGACAAATACTGGATGGATTGCCATGAAATTTTGCACAGCCATTCATCATCATAATGACTTTGGCGATCTCCTGACTTTTCCTGTAGTACGACCAGCAAGTCAAAATATTTATTTGTCAGGTGAAATATATCCACATTCACTTAATGGATAAGTAAACGTTTGTCTTGGAAGCATTCATGCTTCATATGAACTTCGGTTGTCTCCTGATCTTTCATCTAGGGCCACCATGAGGTTGATTTTTGATTCAGAGCCAAATATGTCCACAACCATTGTCATGGAATTTGGTACTGACATTCATGTTTCCCACAGAATGAATTCATTTTAATTTTAATAATTGATCCCTTAACTTTTTCTATATAACTATCATCAGGTTAAAATTTGGTGTACAATAGTGCACCAGTCTGTTCTTTGTAATCCTAATGAGTAAATGTTAGCATGCTAAGACTAGCTCAAAGCACTGCTTTTTCCAAGAACAGCCTCAGAGTCTGTTTCACTTTTGTGTACTGCATGCTTTTTGTGAAAGTTACATATTTAATCATGATGCTTCTTTAAATGACAAATTTCCTCTAAATTATTTTTGAGTTTAGATTTTAATGAGATGTGGTTGAAGAGACTTTAAAGGACAAAAACCTATGGGAGATGCTATGGCCCAAATGATAATAAAAAACATAAACTTGACTTTCTAACCTGCAAAGGTATGAAAGAACAAATGAATTGTATGTACAACATACAGTCATGTGTAGCTGTTGCCAAGAGAGGCATGAATGTAGACGAGTCATCTTTTGCAAACCAAGAGAAGCAGAGTGAAGGAAGCCACTCTTTTAATTCTGAATTTCAGGGGATTTTACTGTTTTGCTCCCTCCATTCCTCCCACCCTCATCTCTGTCTTTCCCTGTTTTTTTCTGGCTTTTCTGCCTTTGTACACTCCAGTGCACCCGCCACAGCCAAGCCTAAGCTGAAGGGACACTGAGCTGTATGTAAATCAATTTGGAACGCAGCCGTATGTGGAAATAGAATTAGAGTTGTCAACCACACCTCTTTAGTTCGTCCTCTCTACTTCATCTCTCTCCTTCTGTAGTAGTCTGCTCTTTTTTAAGTTAGGCATACAGTACCATAAGTAGCAGCTATAGGAAGGCTTAGGGTTAGGCTCGTGGGGGAAAGGGGATTAAAAGAAATCACTGAAGTTAGCAGTCTTCAAAGGAAGCACAGAGACTGCAAGAGCAGCCACATTTCTCTCCAATGGTTTCATGCTCAAGGGGCTTTGTGTAATGGTGAATTATTACATGAGGCATGGAGTCACATGTGTAAATGAGACTCAGCGCTTTAAATTTGCACAGAACATCGTACTCTCTGCGTGCCCAAGAAAAGGATCTTCTTTTTTTTAAAACTCATTCATGTAAACAACTTGTGACACATCCAGTTTCAGTTTCATCAATTATGCGGTAGTCGCGAGTCGGTGTCTGCTAGAGGTGATTTGTTCTTTTCAAATAAAACTCATCAAAACACATGTTTGGTGCAGCAGCAACAACAGCAGCTCTATCTGCCATAATTTCAGATATCACAGAAAGTCATATCTGTCAGTTCCTTTATGCGGCAGAAAAAAGGAAGACAGATTTTGTATGGTCCTCTGTAATGAGTTTTTCAGCTGTGTCCTTGTCTGTATGGACCCTGCACTGTGGTCGCCATATCTCTGTTAGCCTTTCATTCATAGATTGTTGTGTTGGATATATGTCCGCAGTCCATTTACTGTATAGCGTAGGAGATGGGAAAGGAACAGGAACATATAGTATGAGACATTTGGGATCAAAGGTTGAAAGACAGAGGACAAATCACAAAGCACCATGTACTGCAAAAACGCTCATTCTGTTCTTGCAATAGATGATCTTTGTGTGGGTGTCTTTTGATCTACAGCTACTTACACGCCTTTCCCGAGTACTCCAAGTACTAATTATTCTAATAAAACAATGCGAAGTGTAGACAGTGTACTAGCCTAAAAAGTAAAGTCTTAAAAGCTATTTGTCTGGCTTTCATCAGTAATTCATGCATTAAATTAAATTTATGAAAATTTTGATTAATTTTAAAGAGCAGTTTGTAAGATGCTTAATAAAAGAGATGGGAGATTATTTTTTAAAGACAAACAACAGTTTTTTCTGCTTCCCCAAAGTGCTATTTAAGAGCCCCTCATTCATCACAATTAACCTGGGTGACTGTTAGTGCATCGTTAATTAGATGTTAGACTGTGTCTAATGAATCGCAGCATACACTTAGGAGCTTTGAATCAATGGTGATTGACTCAACCAATTGCAGGAGCCATACATAACATCTCTGAAAGGGAACAATTTTACATTTTACAGTCAGAAATATATAAATTGTCAATAATCAGTTCACAGAACACCTCATAAAGCATTCTACAATTTAACTGTAATATAAGTTGTAGAATGAATTGACAGTTTTAGGCTGAAACCATCATCATCATCCTCATCATCCTGTGGTGGCAGATGTTGCATTTCCGCTCCATTCATAGACTCCACCACCTGTCTTTTAGGCCAATATACTGGAATTCAAATCAAAGCAGCACTCGAGGAATTCCCACTGGGCTTCTGGTGAAAGCTGTGGTGATTTGCAGACCAATTATTACCTGCTATTCTCCATATAGATAGCATTTGATTGGCTGCATGTTCCCCTTTGTACAAAAATAGGGATTGGGGTAGGTTGCTGTTGCTAAGAAAGGAGGTATAAACGCATAAGTATTCTGGTTTTCAGAAAGAAACTGAGCCCTCATACCACTGTGACATCATAGGTGCAGTGACATTCATTCTCTGTCTTTTTAAATACATAACTTGAACAGGAGAAATAAAGTCTTGTTTTTAATTAGGCATGGTCAATCCAACAGCCCAGATGTATTTCTCGATGCCAGGACAGTAAAAAAAGCACAGAGGGGAACATTAAAGAAATAGAAAAATGGAAAAGAGGATGAATAAGATACTGAGTCCCATACCACAGAGCTAAAGGGTAACCAGCGAGGGCAGAGGAAACACTCTTCAAACACACAGTAAACATTCATGGCCTCATAAACTCTTGTACTCTTGCCAAGGAGTTGATTACAGGCAGATTCCATCATGTAAAACCTGCAGCTTTAATACAGTATGTGTGGCAGTACCAAGGGCCACTCTGCCCTAAGCTGGCTTTCCCAAACATGCCTCCAAAATACAGCACAGGAGCATTTGCTAGGAATTACAGCAGACATGACACAAATCCTGTCTCAGCTGCATCCTCTATTGCAGCAGTGTCAATTTCCCCCCCCCGACAGTAAGAACATCATAACGTTGAGTTGGTTTATTGGGAAGTGGTTGTTTATCAATGTCACTGCCTAAATGCTGTTTTTGCAAGGTACGTATAAAGATGCATATTTTTTCATTAAATCACCCTGTGATGTGTCATCCATCCTCTATGAGACATACTGGGCTCTTTAAAGTGATTACTGGCTGCTGGCTTATCAGATTTGGTTTATAGCTTGCTAATGGCATGATAAGGCACATTAAAGCGATAATAAGCATTTAATGAAGTTAAATGTGGCCAGGCTTAGGCCACAGAGGGTAGATCCTTTTTTAAACAGGTCATACAAAAATGAACTTTAAATGATCAAATAAGGGGGATGTTTGGGAAGATGGCAGAGAGAGTAGGAGCATAGTTAATTAAGCAGCAGGACATCCAACTCTTAAATGCATGGTGTACACAGCTGTTGGTGTGACTGGGTGAATGAAACACTGTAAAGCACTTTGGACAAAAGTTCTATATATAAGCAGGCCATTTATGTGTTTAAATGAGCAGCCATGGATAAGTAAATCTTACTGTAACCATCCCAGTACAGTGAAAAAGTTGTGCTATGCATTTCTTCTAAACAAATCTTTGATCACTAGAATGTCCTTGATCCTTTTCCCCTTCACTCCTTTTCTCTTGAAAATCAATATCAGCTTGTCTCAAAAGTCCAACAGTGACATGAATTTTGATTGCAGTGGCTTGGTGGTGATCCTTAAGAACTCTGTATTCACCTAAACAAAATATAGCCATTTGTCATGTGTTTATTATAAGTATTATCATGGGGATGCAAGGTTATTGACTACATGAAATTGTGATTGTGCAGCAATTAATCATCATGGACAATAATAGAAAACAGTAAACACATGCCAACGTACACATTTACTTACTTCACTCTGCTAGAACAAGGCAGGCCATCTGTTTTTTGAACTCTCCTATTGAATTGAATGGAACATTGTTCTTTAGTTTATATAATACATTAAGAACTGGCTAAAGTTATTTAAGTTGGACATAAAGATATTGTATAACTCTGCCAGATGGTTATAGTTCTAGATCTAGGGAGGGGCGCTCTGTAGAATACAGGACTTGGGGAGGAATTAACAATTTTCTCCATATTTTGAAGTACTCTTTATTTTTTATTATTAAGTTCAGAACTGTTCTGGATCACATTTTCAAGGAGTAGCAAAACATGATTAAAAATATCAAGATAATGTCACTGAATATGAATGTTCTAAACACACCAGTGAAAACAGAAAGGCAAATCAAATTGAATATGGAAAACTAAAAAGGTATGGCTAGTGGAATTTATATTACAGTTCATATGAAGAGGGATGCAGAAGAAGAGTTATAACATTAATATCAAACAACCTAATTTGATCATGAAAGGAATTTGAAGATAAAGAAGGAAGGTATATTACAGTATAGTAACAGGAAGATTAGAAAATGAGGCAATAACACTGAGACTCAATGTCAGAGCATTGAATAATGAACAAGGAAAGAAGAAAGTTAAGGAAAAAATAAAATACATACAAGAGGAAAATACGTGGGCAATGAAGTTGGTCATTGGAAGAAAATTGATAGATGAAACTGTACGTGTAAAATGTGTTAAATTAGATACATACACTAATTATACTGAAAGATTAAGGGAACTGACGCAGGATTATCAGAATACAAATGATCCAAAAGAATATCAACAAATCAAGATCTTGAAAACAACACATAACACAGTCTCACATTAGTAGATGAAATTGAAGAAAGGAACAAACAAATGACAGCATTTCTAAATTCATTGGATTAGCTATTAATTTGCCATCTACAAAATGATATACTAACGAAGATATTACAGAGATTAAGGAGGAGGTGAAAGATGCAATAAATACACTAAAAGATAATGAATCTCCAGGTAGTGATGGATACCCTGCAGACTGGTATAAGATGTTCAAGGATGAGCAGGCACCACTACTCCTGGCAATTACATTGTTTACTGTGGAATTATGGTTCAGAATAATAATAAAAAAATACTAAATTGCTAAAATTGGTAGTAATTTTAAACTGGCTGGGTCTGATAAAGGATTCAAACAGTGGGTAACCAAGGAAATCACAGCAGGGTGCATTTTAGAGAACAATTGGGGTCTGGAGCGTTTCAAGAATATGAAAGATATGCATGATTTTAGTAAGCATCGGTTTTATAGGTACAACTGAGTGACTGAGTGTCTGAATGTGAATGGTGGGATCTAAATTATAATCAGTTCATACAAAGAAACAACATTTAGAGTTATGTTTTCCCTATATATATATTGTGGCTGGCTGCTGCTGCTGGATCCTGGGCCTGGCCTGGTAGTCGCTGGCTGCTGCTGTAGCTTGGGCTCAGTTCACTTAGATTCTCAAATTTCACTTTGGAGTCAAAAATCCACTCTTGTGTGATGTAAGAGGACACTTCTCAACAAAATAATGAAATTTGGATGAAAATGATGAAGATTTCTGATAGATTTACTTCTGCTGCTGCTGCTACTAAGTCTGTTACTGTTGTCTGTGGCCACTAGCTGCTGGAAAGTCTTATAATATAATAATATCCCAGCTTTAATCAGTGATAACAATATTCAAGGTTCAATACAAATGTTATGTTTAAAGTGCTGTGAGATGGCTTTTGTTGTGATTTGGCGCTACATAAATAAAGATTGATTGATATCACAATTAAGTATTCAACTAATAATGTAAAAGAATGTAAATCAGAGTTCAACATGAACATTTCAAATGATGATTGGCAAAACGTGGAAAATACATCAAACATCCACCAATTAACAGATATGGAGGGACTTTTCTTGGAAGAACATGATCCATTTTTTGTTTAGCATTAGATGCAGATCACATGTATTTTAGAAATGCTATAACATATCAGTGTTTTGGAAAATGCTATCCTTTTTTTTTACTCAGATATGATATCCCTAGGAGCTACATGCTACTATATCTGTGTAATTTTAACGAAGAAAATGTACAAATGGATAGCTGCCTGGTTAAAATATTGTTGGTAGATTGAAAAAAGAGCTATCACAAAGAAATGGGGAAAGTGGATTTCCCTTCCCAGGAAAAGTGGATAGAGATAGTGGAGGAAATTTACATAATTGGAAGACTGACAAGTCCTTTGAAATTACAAGAAGCACAGCTGGAAGAAAAGTGGGAGAATTATTCAGGACTCAAAACAGGAATGATGATAACAGAAAGGCCAACTGATGTAGTTGATGAAACTGTGAGAATGGTTGGACTACAAAAAATGAAACTCTCAAGCAAAATGATTGTATTGTATTGTATTGTTTCAGTTTTGATTGTTTGCATGTTCTCTGTTGGTTTTATATGTTCATAAATGTTGAAATCATCAATAAAAACTAAAAGTAGAAAAAGGTGTAAAACAGATAAGACACTGAGCACCCCTTGAAGTATGAAAAAATGAAACATTATTGGCTTAATCTGCTCCTATCTTATTCTGTTTTTTTGGGTACAGAACATGCAAGCTGTGTGAGATGGCACAACAACATATAATATAAATGACTCCCACTGTGATTTGGACAAATGTGGCGTTCCAGTTCCTAAATCCTCCTCATCTCTTCTGTCTTTAAGAATCCTGTCTTATGTGGAGAAACAAGTCAACCAATTTTTTGATAGTTTTCTGAAACTATTTGTTTTGACATGGCAGTTATGTACTCAGCATACAGAGTGTTGCTTTATATTTACCTCTGGAAACATGAATGCCACGTCCACAGTGCATTGAGATTTTTGGTCACGAATCTTAAACCATGTTGCATACAGAGCTATAGAGACACTTTTCTACATTTTTAAACTCTAACCATAACCTTCTCACTTGCTAGTACCCTGTTAGTACCCTATCTTCATTGTCTTTCTCTCTCTCACACACACACGCACACACACACATACACACACACAAACCCACTGACACACATCCTGAGATCATCCTGCCTGATGTCAGTGTGATTATGCAGCTGCAAAAGATGGGTGTTCCTACTGCTCCTTTGCCAATGCTTGGGGTGGGGCTCACTGTGTCCATCTGTTCATGGCCTTAAGATGAAAACACATAGGCACGCAGTTTAAAATATGTCCACTGACACACACACATACACACACCAAGCAGAGAAACACACATGCACAAAATAATTACCTCAGCAGGGATTCTACTCAGTCGTGCTGAATGCCAGGGGATTCAAGGACACTTACGAATCACGTAATAAATTCACAGAAAATGTAGCTCCAGAATGCTAAGCACATTTCAACAGCATTATTCAACCAATTCTTTACAAGCAACATCAAATCTACATAAAGGCTCAACAAAGGGTCAACATTTTGTGGGTACTTTTTTTTATCCATTTTGATTGACAGTGTTGGGGGAAAAACACCTGGGTGTTTGATGTGTCTATTTCCTTTTCTGTTCCTTTTTAGGGGACTTTTTGCAAGCCATTACACTGAGACACATTACCAGGAGGATGGGAGTGCAGTCACCGGTGCTCACAACTTTACGGTATGGTGGCACTTGAGTGCTTTTGACATTTATGGTTGAGTTGACTTGCAACGCTGCTCTGCAGTCACACCATAAAAACCTGACCTTTTTTGTCACAAAGACAGATGCTTTCTTTTTCAGTCTTCAGTATAATCGATGATAAAATACACTATTGTATGCATTAGTTAAAAAACAAAAAATGATGGTATAATTGTTGTTTTGTATTACTTATTTCAACACTACAACCAATGTGACCCAGAGTGTATTTGAAAGCATCTGGTTGTTGCTGATCAGGACATTTATCCTTTGGCCTACTTGTTGATAAGCTGTGTTTTATGCAGGCTGATTTTCAGCCAAAATTGCCATCAGGATTTTATTATAGAATCCCCTTTTAGCAGCTGATCTATTCTTAACTACTTGTTTTATTCAATGTATGCACTAGCTTGGTAAAGTGCCTGCTAAAGCACACTTTAGAAAAAGAAGAAAAATTGAATGTTCATTTTACTTTTCGAGTGCTCATCAAGGCCACTCGCTGTGGCATTTGAATGGTTTTAATCAAGTAGAAACTTCCAGCAGAATTCAATCTTTATTCTGTGTTGAAGGTATTTTTTACTTCAGGTTAGGTGGAAAGAAGGTTTCATGGCATGACAACAGGTCAACACATTTCTATGGTGTTGCAGAAACCTGTCATCTACGACTTAGAAACACTTTCACTCTCTTTATAACACAGTGAACAGTCTCTTGCACTTTTGCAGCTAAATTGGATTGAAATCACTATTTAATTGACAGTGAGGACAGTTTGACAGGTCGCTTACCATTTTGAGAAGAAATGTTTGGTAGTTTGGCAGTGATTGACAAGTCTATTTCCCACAAGTTTATGCCAACAGTGTTTTCCACTTTCTCACTCACCTTTAATTTTGAGTGGGAGGATGTTACAAGCATTGCGTCAGGTTGTCAAATACACAGACTGTATTGTCTTCGATAAGCCTCACTCAGCTGACTGATATACTGAACCATGCATTAAACTGTAATCTGTGGAAAGACGTGTTATGTAAATAAACTTTGCCTGTTTCTGTTAATTACCTGATAAAACAAAATTAAGATTTTGCTGCTGCTGCTCCTCTACTGCACAAATCTATAAAACAAACCTTTGTTGTCTGAGCAGGAACTGAGATGAATCAAGAGATAAATTAACTTGTTAACAAGCAGCGGCTTTGCAGTGGGTCAGTCATTAGACAACTCACGCTGTGCAGCCAGACATTGGTCTAACCCACAGAAGTTTCTTTGAAATTCTGCTGGAAACCCTGAAGTTTCTAAAGATGCTACTGTCAGGTTGAATTCATGGGAAAATATAAAAGTTCCTCTCAGTGTCTCATAGCTTTAGCAAAATTGGAAGAAGCCAATATAGAGTATATACAGTATATTATAGGGCATTGTCACCTTAAAAAACTACTTCTGAGGATATAATAAGTGTATTCCATGTCTGTTCTGCTTTTTGTAGCTTCAAAATCTTCTAAAAATGAGCTTATGACAAAACACTTCACTGTAAAACCATTTAAGTACCATTAAATTCAGGCATATTGAGAATAACTGAGGAAGACAATCGCTTTTGCTGCCATTTTTTTTTCTTTTGAGAAAGGTGAAGTGATCTAGGTCAAGTATAGCCTAAGCACAGAGCCTTTGTTGCTGCTCTATTTTTATACTTAATGTAATGAATCTCAATTCCATTATCACTTGGCTCAGTAACTGTGGTTGGAAAAGTATCACGCTATGTATATCCTCCTGCTGTTCAATATTGGAAATGAGAAATGGTCAGCATAGTGTGACTAATGACAGTTGATTTAAGAGGACTTGAGGGCTGCTAGACAGTAAATGGAGGTCTGTATTCCCTCTTAACAAGAGTCACTTCCTCCTCTGTTCTTGTGGTCAGACATCAGGGTTTTCACTATGTCTGTGGAGCCTTAAATGTCTTCTTTCTCGTCTACTAGAAGACTCTGGTGGAATAATGAAGGAAAAACAATTACCAAATTACTGTCACCTCCCATCTGTGTCAGTTTTCCTTCCTCTCTATAACTGTGTAGGTTGTATTTCTTTCAAATGGGCTGTGTGTATGGAAAAGTAGAGGAAGAAAGCCTGTTTTACAGCCAGCATGCTTATTTAAATGAACATAACTTAACAAAATCTGCACAGTTCCACGGCATGTTGTCCCCTTTTGCTCTTTTGATGTCAGGTAAAAGCTACTGCTGCAGGAAATGTGACAAGCAGCTTTCCTTCTTTAAAAATGTAATACATTTTTAATGACATTATCCAGTGGGACAAGGCTTGTTTGCATAAAACGTTTTCATCTACAGTGTGTAAAGGCTTTTTATATGAACAATTTATCTCTTTTAGAATAACTGCTACTACCATGGGGAAGTGCAGGCACATCCAAACTCTGATGTCACCCTCAGCGCCTGCTCAGGCCTTCGGTAAGAAGCATAACCAGCGTTTTGTATTCAAGCAGCATCTCGAAGCTGCCCTTTAAGTGCTATTTGCCACTGCAATGTTTATATTTACTAAAGTCATTCTGCACAGCAACCCATCGCTCTTAAGCCCCTTAAGCACTCTGTCAGTAAGATGGTGTGTGACTCACAGGAACAGGAGAAAATGTCACACCTCATTGTCTTTGTCCACAGTGGCATCCAGTAAATATATCCTCTCATTTTGACAGTAATTGGCAGCTAGCTGTTACTAATGACCTACTACAATTGGAAGATTTGAGATTTGGGCATCAGCAAAAAGCCTGTAGTTACACAATCTTATCTCGTGCTTAATTAAACATTAAGGAAACAGAAAATGTTTAGTTTGCTATGACAACCTTTTAGCAAGGCAATAAAGGCTAATGATAGAAATAATTAAAGTTGTTAATCATCTGTGATAAATATTCCAATGTGGCCATTTGAATAAGAAGGTACACAAAAAGGGGTGATGTGAGATAATATTGAACTCATTTGTGAACAGGAAAGGGCTTTTGTACATAAAGTCATGAAGAGTTTTAACTTGTGGGTTGAAACTCTGCATGGCTTTGTTGCATTGCCAAGATAAAACAATGTTTTATTGCTCAATTTGGCTTTACTAAAAGTGTGTTTGTTGGAGAAAAAATGGCTACCTCAGTTGTCACATATTTCATTAGAGAGAGACACATTCAATCAAATTCTGCATTTGAGAGATTGGCTATGCTTTGAAGCTTTGTTTTCAGACTTGCACTGCTGTCTCTGCAGAGGCTTCATCGCACTTGAAAACAAGACATTCATCATCGAGCCTGTGTCTGGCCGTGACACTGGGGCTCACTTCATCTACCGAGTGGAAGAACTCAAAATGACCCCTGGAGCCTGTGGCCATGGTTTCAACATGTCTTCTGTTGCCCCTGAAAACCACATAAAGAGCCCCTTCCAATCCTTCCACAGTAGGGTGAGATTGATATTATGTTGTTTTTATCACAAAGCTTGTATTAGAGCCATTAGACGTCACAGTTCAAAGCTACACTGTCATCTGTATCATCTGTATGAGCCTTTTTTTGTAGTATTTAATTGTCAAACAGTTTCTGAAGGGTAAGGCTTCTGTCACTTGATGGAAGATAAATTGGCATTTGACCAAAGATCGGCAAACGGGCCAGTATGCCAGTTTGGATAAGTTCCCTGAGGGTGTTGCCTTGGGCTTGACACTCATTTTATCTGTGCTCAGAGCCCAAATTCAAGGGCCCTTGCAGAAGGTTTGGCTGATGATTTGCATGGAGCAGGTGCGGCATCCATCTGTCCCTATTCCCAAGTATTAAAGCCCTCCATTTGAATCAGGAAGAGAAATTTACCAACATACAGCACTTAATGACCCCTGGGTAATATTTTGGACTTTGAGGTTTTCACAAGAACATCACTTCTACCATAACTGACAGATCCTGGCTTTTCCCAAGCTTTACAGTGCTCAAAGTGAAATTAGATGAAATTGTAAATGGCTTATTTACTTTACAGCTTTCATATTTTAGAAAATTCACTCATTTGTTTTCCTGCCAAATGCTAGATGAGAAGACCAATACTGATCTCATATCTGTCCAGTAATTATGAAGCTATAGCCAGCATCTGTTAGCTTAGCTTACTTTAGCGTAAAGACTGGAGAATCTGTGTACCAGCACTTCTGAAGCTCCCTAATTAATACATGTAATCTATCTTGCTTAATCCATACAGAAGCTAAAGTATAAAAAAAGAACAAATTGCGGTTTTTAAGGGGGATTATGTGACTCACAGGGGCCAGCCAAGAAATTGTCCTGTACATAACTTCTGTTGTTGGACAGGCTTGAAAAGGCTGATTTTAAGTCTTCAAATGCCCCACAGGAAGCAACGGTTCATCAATTTTGTGTCTATCATATTTGCCAGTGTTTCAAAGACAAAGCAGCCAGACATATAGAAGGACAAGTTGATAATTATTGATTTTAGTTTTTTAGTATTTTTGTATTTCTAACATGCAACCCCTCTCTTTTTACCTCAGCATAAAAGACACACACAGCAGACAACCAAATACGTGGAGCTGATCATTGTTGCAGACAACAGAGAGGTAATGCACTTGCCTTGCTTCCATTCACAAACACAGTGTCTGAACAAGATAAACAACACACTGAAAACACAACAACCCTTCATGTTATAAAAGAGCGAGGGAAAAAAGCAGGCTAAGCTGTAGTAACAGTAGAGCAGGTCCTTTGGGAGCTGCAGAATTAGGTCAGTGTGCAACAAGCACTGTGGTCTGGTGGCAGTGGCTCTCTGGCTCTGTTTTGACAGGAAGTTATGTACGACTCCCTGGTAGAGTGAGCAGACAGGAAACAGGAAAAAGCCACATGGATACAGAAGAGTCTCTGTGAGCACTGACGTGCTTATAGTGGGGTTTTCTCCTGGCAGCCCTCTGTTAGTATCAGCAAACTGAATGGAAAGGAGGGAAAGGAAAAGGGAAAGGGAAACGGAAAAGAAAAACGATCATGTTGTCATGCTTAGCTTCAAAGTGCAGTCAGAGAAGCCCAGCACCAACACAGGTGGATACACAGTAGGATGGAAATGGAAGACCTGACTTAGCTGCAATTTGGATGCAAAGGTTTGCAAGTTGTCAGATCTGCCAGTATACCTGCTCCCTGTGGCCCTGCCGTTTGTCTCCCTAACACTAGGAGATTTCTCTAGATCCAGATGGTCACAGCTTGACAACCTGCCCAACACACAGGAAAACGTATTGGCTGTGAATATTTTAGCCATCTCATTCACACAAAATAATACCTTTGTGGGTTCTCTGTGTTGCTTCATGCTTTTTAGTTCTGAAAATGACAGAAACTGCAGTATCATTCATGTCTTCTTGCAGCATAACTACTTGTGGATGTAAATGTTCCAATTTCTACCACTAATAACGTGTAATTTTGTATCCAGTTTCAGAAACAGGGGAAGGACGTGGAGAAGGTGAAACAGAGACTGGCAGAGATAGCCAATTACGTAGACAAGGTAAAGCATCCTCTCCCCTCTGCACAGGAGGGATAAATCACTTTTTTAAAATAGAAATATTGCTGGCAGCAGAGATTAATGGGATGACTGTTTGATATATTAATGTCCTACTAAAACAGCTGCTATTAGTCTGTCTAAAACCTTTGCCAGAGCTGTGGATCTATTGCTAGCAGATACTGTAGGCAGATGGATTAACTTAAAGAAGCATGAATGGAGACATGGTAAACAAGTGCTCTGATCAAGTGGAAAACACGAAAAGAGAGGATTCAGGGCAACCATAACAAAATATGACATAATTCAGTGATTTGAGCAACCAAAGGTAAAAGGCTGTAGCGCTGTCTCATACATCTGTTTGAAGAACTTTTGATCATTCATGTTATCTAACCTACATAAGCCTCTTGGGCTTTATATTCGCACTGATTCTCTCAGCTTGTCAACATGCATCTGGCTTTTCCTTCAGTTCTACAGGGCCCTGAATATCCGGGTGGCGTTGGTGGGTCTGGAGGTGTGGAGTGACTCAGATAAATGTCCCATCACTCAGGATCCCTTCACCACCCTGCATGAGTTCCTTGACTGGAGGAAAGTCAAACTGCTACCCCAGAAACCTCACGACAATGCTCAGCTCATAAGGTGGAAACTTAAACAGGAAAAACTGACCACAGAAATGAATAAACAAATGTACATATTGGTACATTAAACTGAAACTTCAATTGTAAATAAAACAGTTGCCATTATCACCATTACACCCAACCCAATACAGTCACATCAAACTAAAACATATGGCATTGATAGTACAACATGAAATAATAATGCATTTCAATTAATTTGCACATCCACACTGCAAAGAAACTTATTTGGTTTAATTGGGTTGTACAGAAATGTCTCTATACATGACTGTATTTTTCATTGCACTGCTCTTTGGGTGACATAACATAATGTGGCCTATCCTCATCTGCCTTGTTTGATAACTGTAGGTACTTGCAGAAAATACTATTGTCGAATATGTTGTTGTGAATTTTTGTATTGTATTTCTAAATAACTTGAACAGAATGCACCGTCAACTGATAGGAAATTAATTCAAAACCCTATGAGTGTTTAAAAAATCCAGCTGTAATAATAAATTTGCACCATTTCGGTCCACATTTAATATTTGAAGAGGAGGTACTCTTCATACTGCTTCTGTCCTCCTTTGCAGTGGGGTTTACTTCCAGGGAACAACCATTGGCATGGCGCCCATTATGAGCATGTGTACAGTTGAGCAGTCGGGAGGCATTGTCATGGTGAGTATAAAACCTTCACCCTCCTCATTCCTCTTCCTCTGTGTAGCCTGATTGTATCAGTGTGGGCATTGTTCCAGGCTTGATTTACAGTAAAAGGTGTTTGTTGGAAGTGTTTGTTGGAAGGGCCTTCACACACAGGTCTGGCAGGAAAGTTATGATAAATAAATATAATGATATTTGTGCTGTCGCTCCCACAACCTTCATGCCCACACTATTACTACACCCATGTACACAAAGGAATCTGTAATAATATACTCTCAAAGGCTTTGCACTGCACATGCATACACCTTTGTAAGGACCTTGTAAGTCTTCCACTCATTCAATCTGGCTTTCTTGTGACATCTCTAAAAAGCCTGGTGGGGCTTTGTGATAAATAGTTTATGCGAGCTCTTACAGAGCACACATTTGAATCAGAATGCATTTTTTACACACAACTGCACATCAGCCCTGGTACACAAAATTATTACTCATCATAAATTAGCTGCCTGTTGGGTTCCTCTGCCCGCACTCGCACTTGACACCCATGCCAAATCACAAAGTGGCTATCAGCCCACTGCCATTAGGCCCAAGCCCAGATGTGTATCCCCATTAATAGATTATGTTTTCTGCTGGCCATAGCTGCGATGAGGCTACTCCAGATGTTTGTCTTCCCCGTTACTTACAGATGGCAGATGGCTTGGATCATGATTAAAGGTCCTTGTAACCAGTTAGAGGGCAGCCGCACGAGATTACCATTTTCTTAAACCATACACTGCCGTGTGTTAATCAGCCTCTAATCCTTTATGTGGTCCCCATGTTCTTTCAGTTTGCAAATTTTAATGTTATTTTTCTAATAACTTCACTGGGTCCTTATGTGTTATGTGTTTGCTAACAATATCCACTTTTTATATGCTACTCTTGTCTGGGAGAAAGGTTATTTTCTCACATGGCTGGAAATGATATCACAAAAATGATCAGAACATTCGTTGATTTTAACCAACACTATCAAATTATCAGCAACACTACAATAGATTATACAGTAGATGCTTCAGAGTAATGACTGTGGTTTCCAAGATGGTCATCCATTTCTTCTGACTCTTGTATAACACTTTGTGAGAAAGGCTATGAATTACACACACGCACACACACACACACACACACACACACAAATACATGTACAAACACACATGACACACACTGATAAACATAACAGAAGCAAGGGAAAGTTTTCCCATCCTTCTTGTTAAATGTGGGTTGCAGCTCCCTGTGATGCTGCTCTGTAATCAGAGCAGAAAATAGCTCAGCTTTCACTCAACTTTGACATATGATTCTGCCTTTCAAAGGAAGTATGTGATTTTCTATATGGCAGAGAACATTCAAAGACCACAGTCACATATGCAGAAGCCAAGTTGCTTTCTTTTGGGAGTTTTCTACGTCATGAAATGTATATAAATGGTAGAATGTTAACGCCCACCTCCCCCAGCCCCCAGTTTTGAGTGTGAGAGTGTGTGAAACCACGTAGCCCGCTTCATTCATTCATTTTCAAATATATGCTGATCAAAACAGTTTTAACTTCAGCAGCTAAAAGCAGCGCTGACCAGCTGGAGGAAGACTCTCCCTCTGTGACTGTCTGCAGCAGGAAGAGTTGCTGTTAGCCAAAAAAAACACAGAAATCTTCCTCATATTTTAACCCTTTTTCTCAGTCTCACTTTGGTATATATGGAATATGTACTACATTGATGGCCTCACTCCAAACTCTCCCTTATATCTACGTCTCTTCTTCGAAGTCTCCTCTCTCTTGTCCGTCGGCAAAACAAACATTTATCAATGCAGTAGTGAGTCATACAACAGTAGCTTTGTGGAGCTATGATATGGGTCTGCTGGGGTAATGGAATGACAGATGAATTCAGGCCTGCATGAGGAGAATAAGTAATAGAGGAATGATGAGGGGGTCAGATCGGACAATGAACTGTCTCTAGAATCTGCAGCTTACAAATTGCCTTCTTTGAACTTTCCATGTTCCTTCTTTTCTTTCTTTTGCTTTTTTCTCAAGTGATTGTGCACTCCTCTTTAGCATGGTTTTTGCTTAAAGCTTGCTCAAGTACCTGTAAGTTGACAGATTAAACATAATGAATGCACTTTGATGTTCTGTTTTTATAATGTAATCATGTCATTTTCCCATCATAGGATCATTCTGAGAACCCACTGGGTGCAGCAGTGACTTTGGCCCATGAGCTGGGACACAATTTTGGCATGAACCACGACACCCCAGAGCGCGGTTGTGGCTGCAGGATGACCGTTGATCGTGGAGGCTGCATCATGACCCCCTCCACAGGGTGAGACTTGTATGATCTTTCCATACAAAAAGCACAAAACAAAATCTGTACTTGTTGCACCACAGTCACTTGTTGGTAGTGACAGTTTTAGCTGTATATTTTGTGGTTGTAGACTTGTTTGATGCTTATTTTTTTCACACATTCACCTTTCAACGTGTGCTCTATT